>NW_027207642.1:0-166531 GCF_963455315.2 Globicephala melas | reverse complement strand
ATTGAAATGAGCACAGATAAAGTTCCTTAAGCCAAATATGGAATAGACAAGAGCTACTCCTTGCTCAACGAAATGGACTCAACACCGCATATTAAACGCCTAAGAATGTACCTGACTCTTAAGTATCTTAAAACCTATGGATTGCTATGTCTCCGAAAGAGAATCAAGCATGTGTACAGGGACATAAACGCAGCAGTGATAGGATTGGAGAGGTTCGGTGAGCAAATGAAGACCCTTTGAAGTCATATTGCATGGTACCCATTCCACGGGTTTCAACTACCCAGGTTTAAGGTATTCTTCCTTCAGCTAAAACATGCATGTGGAACCTAGAGTATGATCAACCATGTGATCGGGAGACGTGTTCAAATATGTCTCAGTTTTCGTACCCTGGTACTCGGGTGCAACATTCCAGACGCTTTACTAACACTCTCCCGACTTGGAGAGTCAGTCCCTTTAACCTCCTGTTTGGCCCAGTTTGCAATTTCTGCGGAAGATGAACAGGAATAGCGAGAACCAATGAGAGACTAGCTGGAGGTGTCTGGACGGGCAAATTTAACTCTCATTTCCCACCAGGAAGAGGAAATAACCAAAGGCTCAGCGTGCCGTGCCGGAACCAGATTAGGGCCTGAAGCCATCCTGCGGTGTGCGGCCAGCTCACAAGAAAACGAGTTGAAGAAAGGAGCTCAGGGGCACTGTAATTCACAAACCTGCAGAGTTATAAATGACAGCTATCGTCCAAAAATATACTGAAGTAAGGCTGCCAAGAGGACTTGAAAGCGGGGCAGAATTGCAGGAAACCGATTTCAGGAGGTAGACTGGAATTGCATTGAAAGCATAGGAAAAGAGGCAGAACGTCCACAATGATGCACTTGGCCAAAAAGGGCGTATGCGTTTTTTCCTGAATATATTCAGGAAAAAACGCATACGCCCTTTTTGGCCAACCAAGCAAGCTTGCAAAGGAAATCTGCACTACAATGAAGTCTCACTTCCCCCCGGTCAAAAGGGCCATCTGAAAAAAGTGTAAAATCCAGAAAGGCAGGACAGGCCATGGAGAACTGGGAGCCTTGTTATGCTGATGGGCGGGATGTAAATTGCCAACAGACACTCGGGAGAAGTGTATGGTGTTTCCTGAAACGTCTAAAAAACAAAGCAACAGAGCCTAGGGCACTTCCACTTATGGTCCTATAGCTTAGGGAAATTAAAATCAAAAAGATACAGCCACCCCAATGTTTGGGACGCCTCTGTTTACAAGAACCTCGTTTACCGTACAAGTTCAATATCACAGAAAGTGAAAAATGGATAAAGAACTTGTGGTACTTACGTACAATGCAGTATCACTCAGCAGTGAAATCTATGTCATCAGGCCCGTAGCAGCACAATGAGTGGATTCAGGTACGATGATTCTAACTGAAATAAGTCACACAGAAAAAGAAACATCATAAGATATCAGTAATACACGGAATGTAAACTTGGCTACACAGGAACTGAATTACAGAACAGAACAGGGTCTCAAATTTAGAAAACCAACTTATGCTTGTTTAAGGGTAAAGGTGAGTTGGGGTGCTGCATAAAACCAGAGATTGAAATGAGCACAGATAAAGTTCCTTAAGCCAAATATGGAATAGACAAGAGCTACTCCTTGCTCAACGAAATGGACTCAACACCGCATATTAAACGCCTAAGAATGTACCTGACTCTTAAGTATCTTAAAACCTATGGATTGCTATGTCTCCGAAAGAGAATCAAGCATGTGTACAGGGACATAAACGCAGCAGTGATAGGATTGGAGAGGTTCGGTGAGCAAATGAAGACCCTTTGAAGTCATATTGCATGGTACCCATTCCACGGGTTTCAACTACCCAGGTTTAAGGTATTCTTCCTTCAGCTAAAACATGCATGTGGAACCTAGAGTATGATCAACCATGTGATCGGGAGACGTGTTCAAATATGTCTCAGTTTTCGTACCCTGGTACTCGGGTGCAACATTCCAGACGCTTTACTAACACTCTCCCGACTTGGAGAGTCAGTCCCTTTAACCTCCTGTTTGGCCCAGTTTGCAATTTCTGCGGAAGATGAACAGGAATAGCGAGAACCAATGAGAGACTAGCTGGAGGTGTCTGGACGGGCAAATTTAACTCTCATTTCCCACCAGGAAGAGGAAATAACCAAAGGCTCAGCGTGCCGTGCCGGAACCAGATTAGGGCCTGAAGCCATCCTGCGGTGTGCGGCCAGCTCACAAGAAAACGAGTTGAAGAAAGGAGCTCAGGGGCACTGTAATTCACAAACCTGCAGAGTTATAAATGACAGCTATCGTCCAAAAATATACTGAAGTAAGGCTGCCAAGAGGACTTGAAAGCGGGGCAGAATTGCAGGAAACCGATTTCAGGAGGTAGACTGGAATTGCATTGAAAGCATAGGAAAAGAGGCAGAACGTCCACAATGATGCACTTGGCCAAAAAGGGCGTATGCGTTTTTTCCTGAATATATTCAGGAAAAAACGCATACGCCCTTTTTGGCCAACCAAGCAAGCTTGCAAAGGAAATCTGCACTACAATGAAGTCTCACTTCCCCCCGGTCAAAAGGGCCATCTGAAAAAAGTGTAAAATCCAGAAAGGCAGGACAGGCCATGGAGAACTGGGAGCCTTGTTATGCTGATGGGCGGGATGTAAATTGCCAACAGACACTCGGGAGAAGTGTATGGTGTTTCCTGAAACGTCTAAAAAACAAAGCAACAGAGCCTAGGGCACTTCCACTTATGGTCCTATAGCTTAGGGAAATTAAAATCAAAAAGATACAGCCACCCCAATGTTTGGGACGCCTCTGTTTACAAGAACCTCATTTACCGTACAAGTTCAATATCACAGAAAGTGAAAAATGGATAAAGAACTTGTGGTACTTACGTACAATGCAGTATCACTCAGCAGTGAAATCTATGTCATCAGGCCCGTAGCAGCACAATGAGTGGATTCAGGTACGATGATTCTAACTGAAATAAGTCACACAGAAAAAGAAACATCATAAGATATCAGTAATACACGGAATGTAAACTTGGCTACACAGGAACTGAATTACAGAACAGAACAGGGTCTCAAATTTAGAAAACCAACTTATGCTTGTTTAAGGGGAAAGGTGAGTTGGGGTGCTGCATAAAACCAGAGATTGAAATGAGCACAGATAAAGTTCCTTAAGCCAAATATGGAATAGACAAGAGCTACTCCTTGCTCAACGAAATGGACTCAACACCGCATATTAAACGCCTAAGAATGTACCTGACTCTTAAGTATCTTAAAACCTATGGATTGCTATGTCTCCGAAAGAGAATCAAGCATGTGTACAGGGACATAAACGCAGCAGTGATAGGATTGGAGAGGTTCGGTGAGCAAATGAAGACCCTTTGAAGTCATATTGCATGGTACCCATTCCACGGGTTTCAACTACCCAGGTTTAAGGTATTCTTCCTTCAGCTAAAACATGCATGTGGAACCTAGAGTATGATCAACCATGTGATCGGGAGACGTGTTCAAATATGTCTCAGTTTTCGTACCCTGGTACTCGGGTGCAACATTCCAGACGCTTTACTAACACTCTCCCGACTTGGAGAGTCAGTCCCTTTAACCTCCTGTTTGGCCCAGTTTGCAATTTCTGCGGAAGATGAACAGGAATAGCGAGAACCAATGAGAGACTAGCTGGAGGTGTCTGGACGGGCAAATTTAACTCTCATTTCCCACCAGGAAGAGGAAATAACCAAAGGCTCAGCGTGCCGTGCCGGAACCAGATTAGGGCCTGAAGCCATCCTGCGGTGTTGCGGCCAGCTCACAAGAAAAGGAGTTGAAGAAAGGAGCTCAGGGGCACTGTAATTCACAAACCTGCAGAGTTATAAATGACAACTATCGTCCAAAAATATACTGAAGTAAGGCTGCCAAGAGGACTTGAAAGCGGGGCAGAATTGCAGGAAACCGATTTCAGGAGGTAGACTGGAATTGCATTGAAAGCATAGGAAAAGAGGCAGAACGTCCACAATGATGCACTTGGCCAAAAAGGGCGTATGCGTTTTTTCCTGAATATATTCAGGAAAAAACGCATACGCCCTTTTTGGCCAACCAAGCAAGCTTGCAAAGGAAATCTGCACTACAATGAAGTCTCACTTCCCCCCGGTCAAAAGGGCCATCTGAAAAAAGTGTAAAATCCAGAAAGGCAGGACAGGCCATGGAGAACTGGGAGCCTTGTTATGCTGATGGGCGGGATGTAAATTGCCAACAGACACTCGGGAGAAGTGTATGGTGTTTCCTGAAACGTCTAAAAAACAAAGCAACAGAGCCTAGGGCACTTCCACTTATGGTCCTATAGCTTAGGGAAATTAAAATCAAAAAGATACAGCCACCCCAATGTTTGGGACGCCTCTGTTTACAAGAACCTCGTTTACCGTACAAGTTCAATATCACAGAAAGTGAAAAATGGATAAAGAACTTGTGGTACTTACGTACAATGCAGTATCACTCAGCAGTGAAATCTATGTCATCAGGCCCGTAGCAGCACAATGAGTGGATTCAGGTACGATGATTCTAACTGAAATAAGTCACACAGAAAAAGAAACATCATAAGATATCAGTAATACACGGAATGTAAACTTGGCTACACAGGAACTGAATTACAGAACAGAACAGGGTCTCAAATTTCGAAAACCAACTTATGCTTGTTTAAGGGTAAAGGTGAGTTGGGGTGCTGCATAAAACCAGAGATTGAAATGAGCACAGATAAAGTTCCTTAAGCCAAATATGGAATAGACAAGAGCTACTCCTTGCTCAACGAAATGGACTCAACACCCCATATTAAACGCCTAAGAATGTACCTGACTCTTAAGTATCTTAAAACCTATGGATTGCTATGTCTCCGAAAGAGAATCAAGCATGTGTACAGGGACATAAACGCAGCAGTGATAGGATTGGAGAGGTTCGGTGAGCAAATGAAGACCCTTTGAAGTCATATTGCATGGTACCCATTCCACGGGTTTCAACTACCCAGGTTTAAGGTATTCTTCCTTCAGCTAAAACATGCATGTGGAACCTAGAGTATGATCAACCATGTGATCGGGAGACGTGTTCAAATATGTCTCAGTTTTCATACCCTGGTACTCGGGTGCAACATTCCAGACGCTTTACTAACACTCTCCCGACTTGGAGAGTCAGTCCCTTTAACCTCCTGTTTGGCCCAGTTTGCAATTTCTGCGGAAGATGAACAGGAATAGCGAGAACCAATGAGAGACTAGCTGGAGGTGTCTGGACGGGTAAATTTAACTCTCATTTCCCACCAGGAAGAGGAAATAACCAAAGGCTCAGCGTGCCGTGCCGGAACCAGATTAGGGCCTGAAGCCATCCTGCGGTGTTGCGGCCAGCTCACAAGAAAGCGAGTTGAAGAAAGGAGCTCAGGGGCACTGTAAATCACAAACCTGCAGAGTTATAAATGACAACTATCGTCCAAAAATATACTGAAGTAAGGCTGCCAAGAGGACTTGAAAGCGGGGCAGAATTGCAGGAAACCGATTTCAGGAGGTAGACTGGAATTGCATTGAAAGCATAGGAAAAGAGGCAGAACGTCCACAATGATGCACTTGGCCAAAAAGGGCGTATGCGTTTTTTCCTGAATATATTCAGGAAAAAACGCATACGCCCTTTTTGGCCAACCAAGCAAGCTTGCAAAGGAAATCTGCACTACAATGAAGTCTCACTTCCCTCCGGTCAAAAGGGCCATCTGAAAAAAGTGTAAAATCCAGAAAGGCAGGAAAGGCCATGGAGAACTGGGAGCCTTGTTATGCTGATGGGCGGGCTGTACATTGCCAACAGACACTCGGGAGAAGTGTATGGTGTTTCCTGAAACATCTAAAAAACAAAGCAACAGAGCCTAGGGCACTTCCACTTATGGTCCTATAGCTTAGGGAAATTAAAATCAAAAAGATACAGCCACCCCAATGTTTGGGACGCCTCTGTTTACAAGAACCTGGTTTACCGTTCAAGTTCAATATCACAGAAAGTGAAAAATGGATAAAGAACTTGTGGTACTTACGTACAATGCAGTATCACTCAGCAGTGAAATCTATGTCATCAGGCCCGTAGCAGCACAATGAGTGGATTCAGGTACGATGATTCTAACTGAAATAAGTCACACAGAAAAAGAAACATCATAAGATATCAGTAATACACGGAATGTAAACTTGGCTACACAGGAACTGAATTACAGAACAGAACAGGGTCTCAAATTTAGAAAACCAACATATGCTTGTTTAAGGGTAAAGGTGAGTTTGGGTGCTGCATAAAACCAGAGATTGAAATGAGCACAGATAAAGTTCCTTAAGCCAAATATGGAATAGACAAGAGCTACTCCTTGCTCAACGAAATGGACTCAACACCGCATATTAAACGCCTAAGAATGTACCTGACTCTTAAGTATCTTAAAACCTATGGATTGCTATGTCTCCGAAAGAGAATCAAGCATGTGTACAGGGACATAAACGCAGCAGTGATAGGATTGGAGAGGTTCGGTGAGCAAATGAAGACCCTTTGAAGTCATATTGCATGGTACCCATTCCACGGGTTTCAACTACCCAGGTTTAAGGTATTCTTCCTTCAGCTAAAACATGCATGTGGAACCTAGAGTATGATCAACCATGTGATCGGGAGACGTGTTCAAATATGTCTCAGTTTTCGTACCCTGGTACTCGGGTGCAACATTCCAGACGCTTTACTAACACTCTCCCGACTTGGAGAGTCAGTCCCTTTAACCTCCTGTTTGGCCCAGTTTGCAATTTCTGCGGAAGATGAACAGGAATAGCGAGAACCAATGAGAGACTAGCTGGAGGTGTCTGGACGGGCAAATTTAACTCTCATTTCCCACCAGGAAGAGGAAATAACCAAAGGCTCAGCGTGCCGTGCCGGAACCAGATTAGGGCCTGAAGCCATCCTGCGGTGTGCGGCCAGCTCACAAGAAAACGAGTTGAAGAAAGGAGCTCAGGGGCACTGTAATTCACAAACCTGCAGAGTTATAAATGACAGCTATCGTCCAAAAATATACTGAAGTAAGGCTGCCAAGAGGACTTGAAAGCGGGGCAGAATTGCAGGAAACCGATTTCAGGAGGTAGACTGGAATTGCATTGAAAGCATAGGAAAAGAGGCAGAACGTCCACAATGATGCACTTGGCCAAAAAGGGCGTATGCGTTTTTTCCTGAATATATTCAGGAAAAAACGCATACGCCCTTTTTGGCCAACCAAGCAAGCTTGCAAAGGAAATCTGCACTACAATGAAGTCTCACTTCCCCCCGGTCAAAAGGGCCATCTGAAAAAAGTGTAAAATCCAGAAAGGCAGGACAGGCCATGGAGAACTGGGAGCCTTGTTATGCTGATGGGCGGGATGTAAATTGCCAACAGACACTCGGGAGAAGTGTATGGTGTTTCCTGAAACGTCTAAAAAACAAAGCAACAGAGCCTAGGGCACTTCCACTTATGGTCCTATAGCTTAGGGAAATTAAAATCAAAAAGATACAGCCACCCCAATGTTTGGGACGCCTCTGTTTACAAGAACCTCGTTTACCGTACAAGTTCAATATCACAGAAAGTGAAAAATGGATAAAGAACTTGTGGTACTTACGTACAATGCAGTATCACTCAGCAGTGAAATCTATGTCATCAGGCCCGTAGCAGCACAATGAGTGGATTCAGGTACGATGATTCTAACTGAAATAAGTCACACAGAAAAAGAAACATCATAAGATATCAGTAATACACGGAATGTAAACTTGGCTACACAGGAACTGAATTACAGAACAGAACAGGGTCTCAAATTTAGAAAACCAACTTATGCTTGTTTAAGGGTAAAGGTGAGTTGGGGTGCTGCATAAAACCAGAGATTGAAATGAGCACAGATAAAGTTCCTTAAGCCAAATATGGAATAGACAAGAGCTACTCCTTGCTCAACGAAATGGACTCAACACCGCATATTAAACGCCTAAGAATGTACCTGACTCTTAAGTATCTTAAAACCTATGGATTGCTATGTCTCCGAAAGAGAATCAAGCATGTGTACAGGGACATAAACGCAGCAGTGATAGGA
The DNA here is from genome assembly GCF_963455315.2 of Globicephala melas. NCBI lineage: Eukaryota > Metazoa > Chordata > Mammalia > Artiodactyla > Delphinidae > Globicephala > Globicephala melas. The sequence goes on along the minus strand of NW_027207642.1, from coordinate 158,430 downwards.
TTGGAGAGGTTCGGTGAGCAAATGAAGACCCTTTGAAGTCATATTGCATGGTACCCATTCCACGGGTTTCAACTACCCAGGTTTAAGGTATTCTTCCTTCAGCTAAAACATGCATGTGGAACCTAGAGTATGATCAACCATGTGATCGGGAGACGTGTTCAAATATGTCTCAGTTTTCGTACCCTGGTACTCGGGTGCAACATTCCAGACGCTTTACTAACACTCTCCCGACTTGGAGAGTCAGTCCCTTTAACCTCCTGTTTGGCCCAGTTTGCAATTTCTGCGGAAGATGAACAGGAATAGCGAGAACCAATGAGAGACTAGCTGGAGGTGTCTGGACGGGCAAATTTAACTCTCATTTCCCACCAGGAAGAGGAAATAACCAAAGGCTCAGCGTGCCGTGCCGGAACCAGATTAGGGCCTGAAGCCATCCTGCGGTGTGCGGCCAGCTCACAAGAAAACGAGTTGAAGAAAGGAGCTCAGGGGCACTGTAATTCACAAACCTGCAGAGTTATAAATGACAGCTATCGTCCAAAAATATACTGAAGTAAGGCTGCCAAGAGGACTTGAAAGCGGGGCAGAATTGCAGGAAACCGATTTCAGGAGGTAGACTGGAATTGCATTGAAAGCATAGGAAAAGAGGCAGAACGTCCACAATGATGCACTTGGCCAAAAAGGGCGTATGCGTTTTTTCCTGAATATATTCAGGAAAAAACGCATACGCCCTTTTTGGCCAACCAAGCAAGCTTGCAAAGGAAATCTGCACTACAATGAAGTCTCACTTCCCCCCGGTCAAAAGGGCCATCTGAAAAAAGTGTAAAATCCAGAAAGGCAGGACAGGCCATGGAGAACTGGGAGCCTTGTTATGCTGATGGGCGGGATGTAAATTGCCAACAGACACTCGGGAGAAGTGTATGGTGTTTCCTGAAACGTCTAAAAAACAAAGCAACAGAGCCTAGGGCACTTCCACTTATGGTCCTATAGCTTAGGGAAATTAAAATCAAAAAGATACAGCCACCCCAATGTTTGGGACGCCTCTGTATACAAGAACCTCGTTTACCGTACAAGTTCAATATCACAGAAAGTGAAAAATGGATAAAGAACTTGTGGTACTTACGTACAATGCAGTATCACTCAGCAGTGAAATCTATGTCATCAGGCCCGTAGCAGCACAATGAGTGGATTCAGGTACGATGATTCTAACTGAAATAAGTCACACAGAAAAAGAAACATCATAAGATATCAGTAATACACGGAATGTAAACTTGGCTACACAGGAACTGAATTACAGAACAGAACAGGGTCTCAAATTTAGAAAACCAACTTATGCTTGTTTAAGGGTAAAGGTGAGTTGGGGTGCTGCATAAAACCAGAAATTGAAATGAGCACAGATAAAGTTCCTTAAGCCAAATATGGAATAGACAAGAGCTACTCCTTGCTCAACGAAATGGACTCAATACCGCATATTAAACGCCTAAGAATGTACCTGACTCTTAAGTATCTTAAAACCTATGGATTGCTATGTCTCCGAAAGAGAATCAAGCATGTGTACAGGGACATAAACGCAGCAGTGATAGGATTGGAGAGGTTCGGTGAGCAAATGAAGACCCTTTGAAGTCATATTGCATGGTACCCATTCCACGGGTTTCAACTACCCAGGTTTAAGGTATTCTTCCTTCAGCTAAAACATGCATGTGGAACCTAGAGTATGATCAACCATGTGATCGGGAGACGTGTTCAAATATGTCTCAGTTTTCGTACCCTGGTACTCGGTTGCAACATTCCAGACGCTTTACTAACACTCTCCCGACTTGGAGAGTCAGTCCCTTTAACCTCCTGTTTGGCCCAGTTTGCAATTTCTGCGGAAGATGAACAGGAATAGCGAGAACCAATGAGAGACTAGCTGGAGGTGTCTGGACGGGCAAATTTAACTCTCATTTCCCACCAGGAAGAGGAAATAACCAAAGGCTCAGCGTGCCGTGCCGGAACCAGATTAGGGCCTGAAGCCATCCTGCGGTGTTGCGGCCAGCTCACAAGAAAACGAGTTGAAGAAAGGAGCTCAGGGGCACTGTAATTCACAAACCTGCAGAGTTATAAATGACAACTATCGTCCAAAAATATACTGAAGTAAGGCTGCCAAGAGGACTTGAAAGCGGGGCAGAATTGCAGGAAACCGATTTCAGGAGGTAGACTGGAATTGCATTGAAAGCATAGGAAAAGAGGCAGAACGTCCACAATGATGCACTTGGACAAAAAGGGCGTATGCGTTTTTTCCTGAATATATTCAGGAAAAAACGCATACGCCCTTTTTGGCCAACCAAGCAAGCTTGCAAAGGAAATCTGCACTACAATGAAGTCTCACTTCCCCCCGGTCAAAAGGGCTATCTGAAAAAAGTGTAAAATCCAGAAAGGCAGGACAGGCCATGGAGAACTGGGAGCCTTGTTATGCTGATGGGCGGGATGTAAATTGCCAACAGACACTCGGGAGAAGTGTATGGTGTTTCCTGAAACATCTAAAAAACAAAGCAACAGAGCCTAGGGCACTTCCACTCATGGTTCTATAGCTTTGGGAAATTAAAATCAAAAAGATACAGCCACCCCAATGTTTGGGACGCCTCTGTTTACAAGAACCTCGTTTACCGTACAAGTTCAATATCACAGAAAGTGAAAAATGGATAAAGAACTTGTGGTACTTACGTACAATGCAGTATCACTCAGCAGTGAAATCTATGTCATCAGGCCCGTAGCAGCACAATGAGTGGATTCAGGTACGATGATTCTAACTGAAATAAGTCACACAGAAAAAGAAACATCATAAGATATCAGTAATACACGGAATGTAAACTTGGCTACACAGGAACTGAATTACAGAACAGAACAGGGTCTCAAATGTAGAAAACCAACTTATGCTTGTTTAAGGGGAAAGGTGAGTTGGGGTGCTGCATAAAACCAGAGATTGAAATGAGCACAGATAAAGTTCCTTAAGCCAAATATGGAATAGACAAGAGCTACTCCTTGCTCAACGAAATGGACTCAACACCGCATATTAAACGCCTAAGAATGTACCTGACTCTTAAGTATCTTAAAACCTATGGATTGCTATGTCTCCGAAAGAGAATCAAGCATGTGTACAGGGACGTAAACGCAGCAGTGATAGGATTGGAGAGGTTCGGTGAGCAAATGAAGACCCTTTGAAGTCATATTGCATGGTACCCATTCCACGGGTTTCAACTACCCAGGTTTAAGGTATTCTTCCTTCAGCTAAAACATGCATGTGGAACCTAGAGTATGATCAACCATGTGATCGGGAGACGTGTTCAAATATGTCTCAGTTTTCGTACCCTGGTACTCGGGTGCAACATTCCAGACGCTTTACTAACACTCTCCCGACATGGAGAGTCAGTCCCTTTAACCTCCTGTTTGGCCCAGTTTGCAATTTCTGCGGAAGATGAACAGGAATAGCGAGAACCAATGAGAGACTAGCTGGAGGTGTCTGGACGGGCAAATTTAACTCTCATTTCCCACCAGGAAGAGGAAATAACCAAAGGCTCAGCGTGCCGTGCCGGAACCAGATTAGGGCCTGAAGCCATCCTGCGGTGTTGCGGCCAGCTCACAAGAAAACGAGTTGAAGAAAGCAGCTCAGGGGCACTGTAATTCACAAACCTGCAGAGTTATAAATGACAACTATCGTCCAAAAATATACTGAAGTAAGGCTGCCAAGAGGACTTGAAAGCGGGGCAGAATTGCAGGAAACCGATTTCAGGAGGTAGACTGGAATTGCATTGAAAGCATAGGAAAAGAGGCAGAACGTCCACAATGATGCACTTGGCCAAAAAGGGCGTATGCGTTTTTTTCTGAATATATTCAGGAAAAAACGCATACGCCCTTTTTGGCCAACCAAGCAAGCTTGCAAAGGAAATCTGCACTACAATGAAGTCTCACTTCCCCCCGGTCAAAAGGGCCATGTGAAAAAAGTGTAAAATCCAGAAAGGCAGGACAGGCCATGGAGAACTGGGAGCCTTGTTATGCTGATGGGCGGGATGTAAATTGCCAACAGACACTCGGGAGAAGTGTATGGTGTTTCCTGAAACATCTAAAAAACAAAGCAACAGAGCCTAGGGCACTTCCACTTATGGTCCTATAGCTTAGGGAAATTAAAATCAAAAAGATACAGCCACCCCAATGTTTGGGACGCCTCTGTTTACAAGAACCTCATTTACCGTACAAGTTCAATATCACAGAAAGTGAAAAATGGATAAAGAACTTGTGGTACTTACGTACAATGCAGTATCACTCAGCAGTGAAATCTATGTCATCAGGCCCGTAGCAGCACAATGAGTGGATTCAGGTACGATGATTCTAACTGAAATAAGTCACACAGAAAAAGAAACATCATAAGATATCAGTAATACACGGAATGTAAACTTGGCTACACAGGAACTGAATTACAGAACAGAACAGGGTCTCAAATTTAGAAAACCAACTTATGCTTGTTTAAGGGGAAAGGTGAGTTGGGGTGCTGCATAAAACCAGAGATTGAAATGAGCACAGATAAAGTTCCTTAAGCCAAATATGGAATAGACAAGAGCTACTCCTTGCTCAACGAAATGGACTCAACACCGCATATTAAACGCCTAAGAATGTACCTGACTCTTAAGTATCTTAAAACCTATGGATTGCTATGTCTCCGAAAGAGAATCAAGCATGTGTACAGGGACATAAACGCAGCAGTGATAGGATTGGAGAGGTTCGGTGAGCAAATGAAGACCCTTTGAAGTCATATTGCATGGTACCCATTCCACGGGTTTCAACTACCCAGGTTTAAGGTATTCTTCCTTCAGCTAAAACATGCATGTGGAACCTAGAGTATGATCAACCATGTGATCGGGAGACGTGTTCAAATATGTCTCAGTTTTCGTACCCTGGTACTCGGGTGCAACATTCCAGACGCTTTACTAACACTCTCCCGACTTGGAGAGTCAGTCCCTTTAACCTCCTGTTTGGCCCAGTTTGCAATTTCTGCGGAAGATGAACAGGAATAGCGAGAACCAATGAGAGACTAGCTGGAGGTGTCTGGACGGGCAAATTTAACTCTCATTTCCCACCAGGAAGAGGAAATAACCAAAGGCTCAGCGTGCCGTGCCGGAACCAGATTAGGGCCTGAAGCCATCCTGCGGTGTTGCGGCCAGCTCACAAGAAAAGGAGTTGAAGAAAGGAGCTCAGGGGCACTGTAATTCACAAACCTGCAGAGTTATAAATGACAACTATCGTCCAAAAATATACTGAAGTAAGGCTGCCAAGAGGACTTGAAAGCGGGGCAGAATTGCAGGAAACCGATTTCAGGAGGTAGACTGGAATTGCATTGAAAGCATAGGAAAAGAGGCAGAACGTCCACAATGATGCACTTGGCCAAAAAGGGCGTATGCGTTTTTTCCTGAATATATTCAGGAAAAAACGCATACGCCCTTTTTGGCCAACCAAGCAAGCTTGCAAAGGAAATCTGCACTACAATGAAGTCTCACTTCCCCCCGGTCAAAAGGGCCATCTGAAAAAAGTGTAAAATCCAGAAAGGCAGGACAGGCCATGGAGAACTGGGAGCCTTGTTATGCTGATGGGCGGGATGTAAATTGCCAACAGACACTCGGGAGAAGTGTATGGTGTTTCCTGAAACGTCTAAAAAACAAAGCAACAGAGCCTAGGGCACTTCCACTTATGGTCCTATAGCTTAGGGAAATTAAAATCAAAAAGATACAGCCACCCCAATGTTTGGGACGCCTCTGTTTACAAGAACCTCGTTTACCGTACAAGTTCAATATCACAGAAAGTGAAAAATGGATAAAGAACTTGTGGTACTTACGTACAATGCAGTATCACTCAGCAGTGAAATCTATGTCATCAGGCCCGTAGCAGCACAATGAGTGGATTCAGGTACGATGATTCTAACTGAAATAAGTCACACAGAAAAAGAAACATCATAAGATATCAGTAATACACGGAATGTAAACTTGGCTACACAGGAACTGAATTACAGAACAGAACAGGGTCTCAAATTTCGAAAACCAACTTATGCTTGTTTAAGGGTAAAGGTGAGTTGGGGTGCTGCATAAAACCAGAGATTGAAATGAGCACAGATAAAGTTCCTTAAGCCAAATATGGAATAGACAAGAGCTACTCCTTGCTCAACGAAATGGACTCAACACCCCATATTAAACGCCTAAGAATGTACCTGACTCTTAAGTATCTTAAAACCTATGGATTGCTATGTCTCCGAAAGAGAATCAAGCATGTGTACAGGGACATAAACGCAGCAGTGATAGGATTGGAGAGGTTCGGTGAGCAAATGAAGACCCTTTGAAGTCATATTGCATGGTACCCATTCCACGGGTTTCAACTACCCAGGTTTAAGGTATTCTTCCTTCAGCTAAAACATGCATGTGGAACCTAGAGTATGATCAACCATGTGATCGGGAGACGTGTTCAAATATGTCTCAGTTTTCATACCCTGGTACTCGGGTGCAACATTCCAGACGCTTTACTAACACTCTCCCGACTTGGAGAGTCAGTCCCTTTAACCTCCTGTTTGGCCCAGTTTGCAATTTCTGCGGAAGATGAACAGGAATAGCGAGAACCAATGAGAGACTAGCTGGAGGTGTCTGGACGGGTAAATTTAACTCTCATTTCCCACCAGGAAGAGGAAATAACCAAAGGCTCAGCGTGCCGTGCCGGAACCAGATTAGGGCCTGAAGCCATCCTGCGGTGTTGCGGCCAGCTCACAAGAAAGCGAGTTGAAGAAAGGAGCTCAGGGGCACTGTAAATCACAAACCTGCAGAGTTATAAATGACAACTATCGTCCAAAAATATACTGAAGTAAGGCTGCCAAGAGGACTTGAAAGCGGGGCAGAATTGCAGGAAACCGATTTCAGGAGGTAGACTGGAATTGCATTGAAAGCATAGGAAAAGAGGCAGAACGTCCACAATGATGCACTTGGCCAAAAAGGGCGTATGCGTTTTTTCCTGAATATATTCAGGAAAAAACGCATACGCCCTTTTTGGCCAACCAAGCAAGCTTGCAAAGGAAATCTGCACTACAATGAAGTCTCACTTCCCTCCGGTCAAAAGGGCCATCTGAAAAAAGTGTAAAATCCAGAAAGGCAGGAAAGGCCATGGAGAACTGGGAGCCTTGTTATGCTGATGGGCGGGCTGTACATTGCCAACAGACACTCGGGAGAAGTGTATGGTGTTTCCTGAAACATCTAAAAAACAAAGCAACAGAGCCTAGGGCACTTCCACTTATGGTCCTATAGCTTAGGGAAATTAAAATCAAAAAGATACAGCCACCCCAATGTTTGGGACGCCTCTGTTTACAAGAACCTGGTTTACCGTTCAAGTTCAATATCACAGAAAGTGAAAAATGGATAAAGAACTTGTGGTACTTACGTACAATGCAGTATCACTCAGCAGTGAAATCTATGTCATCAGGCCCGTAGCAGCACAATGAGTGGATTCAGGTACGATGATTCTAACTGAAATAAGTCACACAGAAAAAGAAACATCATAAGATATCAGTAATACACGGAATGTAAACTTGGCTACACAGGAACTGAATTACAGAACAGAACAGGGTCTCAAATTTAGAAAACCAACATATGCTTGTTTAAGGGTAAAGGTGAGTTTGGGTGCTGCATAAAACCAGAGATTGAAATGAGCACAGATAAAGTTCCTTAAGCCAAATATGGAATAGACAAGAGCTACTCCTTGCTCAACGAAATGGACTCAACACCGCATATTAAACGCCTAAGAATGTACCTGACTCTTAAGTATCTTAAAACCTATGGATTGCTATGTCTCCGAAAGAGAATCAAGCATGTGTACAGGGACATAAACGCAGCAGTGATAGGATTGGAGAGGTTCGGTGAGCAAATGAAGACCCTTTGAAGTCATATTGCATGGTACCCATTCCACGGGTTTCAACTACCCAGGTTTAAGGTATTCTTCCTTCAGCTAAAACATGCATGTGGAACCTAGAGTATGATCAACCATGTGATCGGGAGACGTGTTCAAATATGTCTCAGTTTTCGTACCCTGGTACTCGGGTGCAACATTCCAGACGCTTTACTAACACTCTCCCGACTTGGAGAGTCAGTCCCTTTAACCTCCTGTTTGGCCCAGTTTGCAATTTCTGCGGAAGATGAACAGGAATAGCGAGAACCAATGAGAGACTAGCTGGAGGTGTCTGGACGGGCAAATTTAACTCTCATTTCCCACCAGGAAGAGGAAATAACCAAAGGCTCAGCGTGCCGTGCCGGAACCAGATTAGGGCCTGAAGCCATCCTGCGGTGTGCGGCCAGCTCACAAGAAAACGAGTTGAAGAAAGGAGCTCAGGGGCACTGTAATTCACAAACCTGCAGAGTTATAAATGACAGCTATCGTCCAAAAATATACTGAAGTAAGGCTGCCAAGAGGACTTGAAAGCGGGGCAGAATTGCAGGAAACCGATTTCAGGAGGTAGACTGGAATTGCATTGAAAGCATAGGAAAAGAGGCAGAACGTCCACAATGATGCACTTGGCCAAAAAGGGCGTATGCGTTTTTTCCTGAATATATTCAGGAAAAAACGCATACGCCCTTTTTGGCCAACCAAGCAAGCTTGCAAAGGAAATCTGCACTACAATGAAGTCTCACTTCCCCCCGGTCAAAAGGGCCATCTGAAAAAAGTGTAAAATCCAGAAAGGCAGGACAGGCCATGGAGAACTGGGAGCCTTGTTATGCTGATGGGCGGGATGTAAATTGCCAACAGACACTCGGGAGAAGTGTATGGTGTTTCCTGAAACGTCTAAAAAACAAAGCAACAGAGCCTAGGGCACTTCCACTTATGGTCCTATAGCTTAGGGAAATTAAAATCAAAAAGATACAGCCACCCCAATGTTTGGGACGCCTCTGTTTACAAGAACCTCGTTTACCGTACAAGTTCAATATCACAGAAAGTGAAAAATGGATAAAGAACTTGTGGTACTTACGTACAATGCAGTATCACTCAGCAGTGAAATCTATGTCATCAGGCCCGTAGCAGCACAATGAGTGGATTCAGGTACGATGATTCTAACTGAAATAAGTCACACAGAAAAAGAAACATCATAAGATATCAGTAATACACGGAATGTAAACTTGGCTACACAGGAACTGAATTACAGAACAGAACAGGGTCTCAAATTTAGAAAACCAACTTATGCTTGTTTAAGGGTAAAGGTGAGTTGGGGTGCTGCATAAAACCAGAGATTGAAATGAGCACAGATAAAGTTCCTTAAGCCAAATATGGAATAGACAAGAGCTACTCCTTGCTCAACGAAATGGACTCAACACCGCATATTAAACGCCTAAGAATGTACCTGACTCTTAAGTATCTTAAAACCTATGGATTGCTATGTCTCCGAAAGAGAATCAAGCATGTGTACAGGGACATAAACGCAGCAGTGATAGGATTGGAGAGGTTCGGTGAGCAAATGAAGACCCTTTGAAGTCATATTGCATGGTACCCATTCCACGGGTTTCAACTACCCAGGTTTAAGGTATTCTTCCTTCAGCTAAAACATGCATGTGGAACCTAGAGTATGATCAACCATGTGATCGGGAGACGTGTTCAAATATGTCTCAGTTTTCGTACCCTGGTACTCGGGTGCAACATTCCAGACGCTTTACTAACACTCTCCCGACTTGGAGAGTCAGTCCCTTTAACCTCCTGTTTGGCCCAGTTTGCAATTTCTGCGGAAGATGAACAGGAATAGCGAGAACCAATGAGAGACTAGCTGGAGGTGTCTGGACGGGCAAATTTAACTCTCATTTCCCACCAGGAAGAGGAAATAACCAAAGGCTCAGCGTGCCGTGCCGGAACCAGATTAGGGCCTGAAGCCATCCTGCGGTGTGCGGCCAGCTCACAAGAAAACGAGTTGAAGAAAGGAGCTCAGGGGCACTGTAATTCACAAACCTGCAGAGTTATAAATGACAGCTATCGTCCAAAAATATACTGAAGTAAGGCTGCCAAGAGGACTTGAAAGCGGGGCAGAATTGCAGGAAACCGATTTCAGGAGGTAGACTGGAATTGCATTGAAAGCATAGGAAAAGAGGCAGAACGTCCACAATGATGCACTTGGCCAAAAAGGGCGTATGCGTTTTTTCCTGAATATATTCAGGAAAAAACGCATACGCCCTTTTTGGCCAACCAAGCAAGCTTGCAAAGGAAATCTGCACTACAATGAAGTCTCACTTCCCCCCGGTCAAAAGGGCCATCTGAAAAAAGTGTAAAATCCAGAAAGGCAGGACAGGCCATGGAGAACTGGGAGCCTTGTTATGCTGATGGGCGGGATGTAAATTGCCAACAGACACTCGGGAGAAGTGTATGGTGTTTCCTGAAACGTCTAAAAAACAAAGCAACAGAGCCTAGGGCACTTCCACTTATGGTCCTATAGCTTAGGGAAATTAAAATCAAAAAGATACAGCCACCCCAATGTTTGGGACGCCTCTGTATACAAGAACCTCGTTTACCGTACAAGTTCAATATCACAGAAAGTGAAAAATGGATAAAGAACTTGTGGTACTTACGTACAATGCAGTATCACTCAGCAGTGAAATCTATGTCATCAGGCCCGTAGCAGCACAATGAGTGGATTCAGGTACGATGATTCTAACTGAAATAAGTCACACAGAAAAAGAAACATCATAAGATATCAGTAATACACGGAATGTAAACTTGGCTACACAGGAACTGAATTACAGAACAGAACAGGGTCTCAAATTTAGAAAACCAACTTATGCTTGTTTAAGGGTAAAGGTGAGTTGGGGTGCTGCATAAAACCAGAAATTGAAATGAGCACAGATAAAGTTCCTTAAGCCAAATATGGAATAGACAAGAGCTACTCCTTGCTCAACGAAATGGACTCAATACCGCATATTAAACGCCTAAGAATGTACCTGACTCTTAAGTATCTTAAAACCTATGGATTGCTATGTCTCCGAAAGAGAATCAAGCATGTGTACAGGGACATAAACGCAGCAGTGATAGGATTGGAGAGGTTCGGTGAGCAAATGAAGACCCTTTGAAGTCATATTGCATGGTACCCATTCCACGGGTTTCAACTACCCAGGTTTAAGGTATTCTTCCTTCAGCTAAAACATGCATGTGGAACCTAGAGTATGATCAACCATGTGATCGGGAGACGTGTTCAAATATGTCTCAGTTTTCGTACCCTGGTACTCGGGTGCAACATTCCAGACGCTTTACTAACACTCTCCCGACTTGGAGAGTCAGTGCCTTTAACCTCCTGTTTGGCCCAGTTTGCAATTTCTGCGGAAGATGAACAGGAATAGCGAGAACCAATGAGAGACTAGCTGGAGGTGTCTGGACGGGCAAATTTAACTCTCATTTCCCACCAGGAAGAGGAAATAACCAAAGGCTCAGCGTGCCGTGCCGGAACCAGATTAGGGCCTGAAGCCATCCTGCGGTGTTGCGGCCAGCTCACAAGAAAGCGAGTTGAAGAAAGGAGCTCAGGGCACTGTAATTCACAAACCTGCAGAGTTATAAATGACAACTATCGTCCAAAAATATACTGAAGTAAGGCTGCCAAGAGGACTTGAAAGCGGGGCAGAATTGCAGGAAACCGATTTCAGGAGGTAGACTGGAATTGCATTGAAAGCATAGGAAAAGAGGCAGAACGTCCACAATGATGCACTTGGCCAAAAAGGGCGTATGCGTTTTTTCCTGAATATATTCAGGAAAAAACGCATACGCCCTTTTTGGCCAACCAAGCAAGCTTGCAAAGGAAATCTGCACTACAATGAAGTCTCACTTCCCCCCGGTCAAAAGGGCCATCTGAAAAAAGTGTAAAATCCAGAAAGGCAGGACAGGCCATGGAGAACTGGGAGCCTTGTTATGCTGATGGGCGGGATGTAAATTGCCAACAGACACTCGGGAGAAGTGTATGGTGTTTCCTGAAACGTCTAAAAAACAAAGCAACAGAGCCTAGGGCACTTCCACTTATGGTCCTATAGCTTAGGGAAATTAAAATCAAAAAGATACAGCCACCCCAATGTTTGGGACGCCTCTGTTTACAAGAACCTCGTTTACCGTACAAGTTCAATATCACAGAAAGTGAAAAATGGATAAAGAACTTGTGGTACTTACGTACAATGCAGTATCACTCAGCAGTGAAATCTATGTCATCAGGCCCGTAGCAGCACAATGAGTGGATTCAGGTACGATGATTCTAACTGAAATAAGTCACACAGAAAAAGAAACATCATAAGATATCAGTAATACACGGAATGTAAACTTGGCTACACAGGAACTGAATTACAGAACAGAACAGGGTCTCAAATTTAGAAAACCAACTTATGCTTGTTTAAGGGTAAAGGTGAGTTGGGGTGCTGCATAAAACCAGAGATTGAAATGAGCACAGATAAAGTTCCTTAAGCCAAATATGGAATAGACAAGAGCTACTCCTTGCTCAACGAAATGGACTCAACACCGCATATTAAACGCCTAAGAATGTACCTGACTCTTAAGTATCTTAAAACCTATGGATTGCTATGTCTCCGAAAGAGAATCAAGCATGTGTACAGGGACATAAACGCAGCAGTGATAGGATTGGAGAGGTTCGGTGAGCAAATGAAGACCCTTTGAAGTCATATTGCATGGTACCCATTCCACGGGTTTCAACTACCCAGGTTTAAGGTATTCTTCCTTCAGCTAAAACATGCATGTGGAACCTAGAGTATGATCAACCATGTGATCGGGAGACGTGTTCAAATATGTCTCAGTTTTCGTACCCTGGTACTCGGGTGCAACATTCCAGACGCTTTACTAACACTCTCCCGACTTGGAGAGTCAGTCGCTTTAACCTCCTGTTTGGCCCAGTTTGCAATTTCTGCGGAAGATGAACAGGAATAGCGAGAACCAATGAGAGACTAGCTGGAGGTGTCTGGACGGGCAAATTTAACTCTCATTTCCCACCAGGAAGAGGAAATAACCAAAGGCTCAGCGTGCCGTGCCGGAACCAGATTAGGGCCTGAAGCCATCCTGCGGTGTGCGGCCAGCTCACAAGAAAACGAGTTGAAGAAAGGAGCTCAGGGGCACTGTAATTCACAAACCTGCAGAGTTATAAATGACAACTATCGTCCAAAAATATACTGAAGTAAGGCTGCCAAGAGGACTTGAAAGCGGGGCAGAATTGCAGGAAACCGATTTCAGGAGGTAGACTGGAATTGCACTGAAAGCATAGGAAATGAGGCAGAACGTCCACAATGATGCACTTGGCCAAAAAGGGCGTATGCGTTTTTTCCTGAATATATTCAGGAAAAAACGCATACGCCCTTTTTGGCCAACCAAGCAAGCTTGCAAAGGAAATCTGCACTACAATGAAGTCTCACTTCCCCCCGGTCAAAAGGGCCATCTGAAAAAAGTGTAAAATCCAGAAAGGCAGGACAGGCCATGGAGAACTGGGAGCCTTGTTATGCTGATGGGCGGGATGTAAATTGCCAACAGACACTCGGGAGAAGTGTATGGTGTTTCCTGAAACGTCTAAAAAACAAAGCAACAGAGCCTAGGGCACTTCCACTTATGGTCCTATAGCTTAGGGAAATTAAAATCAAAAAGATACAGCCACCCCAATGTTTGGGACGCCTCTGTATACAAGAACCTCGTTTACCGTACAAGTTCAATATCACAGAAAGTGAAAAATGGATAAAGAACTTGTGGTACTTACGTACAATGCTGTATCACTCAGCAGTGAAATCTATGTCATCAGGCCCGTAGCAGCACAATGAGTGGATTCAGGTACGATGATTCTAACTGAAATAAGTCACACAGAAAAAGAAACATCATAAGATATCAGTAATACACGGAATGTAAACTTGGCTACACAGGAACTGAATTACAGAACAGAACAGGGTCTCAAATTTAGAAAACCAACTTATGCTTGTTTAAGGGGAAAGGTGAGTTGGGGTGCTGCATAAAACCAGAGATTGAAATGAGCACAGATAAAGTTCCTTAAGCCAAATATGGAATAGACAAGAGCTACTCCTTGCTCAACGAAATGGACTCAACACCGCATATTAAACGCCTAAGAATGTACCTGACTCTTAAGTATCTTAAAACCTATGGATTGCTATGTCTCCGAAAGAGAATCAAGCATGTGTACAGGGACATAAACGCAGCAGTGATAGGATTGGAGAGGTTCGGTGAGCAAATGAAGACCCTTTGAAGTCATATTGCATGGTACCCATTCCACGGGTTTCAACTACCCAGGTTTAAGGTATTCTTCCTTCAGCTAAAACATGCATGTGGAACCTAGAGTATGATCAACCATGTGATCGGGAGACGTGTTCAAATATGTCTCAGTTTTCGTACCCTGGTACTCGGGTGCAACATTCCAGACGCTTTACTAACACTCTCCCGACTTGGAGAGTCAGTGCCTTTAACCTCCTGTTTGGCCCAGTTTGCAATTTCTGCGGAAGATGAACAGGAATAGCGAGAACCAATGAGAGACTAGCTGGAGGTGTCTGGACGGGCAAATTTAACTCTCATTTCCCACCAGGAAGAGGAAATAACCAAAGGCTCAGCGTGCCGTGCCGGAACCAGATTAGGGCCTGAAGCCATCCTGCGGTGTTGCGGCCAGCTCACAAGAAAGCGAGTTGAAGAAAGGAGCTCAGGGCACTGTAATTCACAAACCTGCAGAGTTATAAATGACAACTATCGTCCAAAAATATACTGAAGTAAGGCTGCCAAGAGGACTTGAAAGCGGGGCAGAATTGCAGGAAACCGATTTCAGGAGGTAGACTGGAATTGCATTGAAAGCATAGGAAAAGAGGCAGAACGTCCACAATGATGCACTTGGCCAAAAAGGGCGTATGCGTTTTTTCCTGAATATATTCAGGAAAAAACGCATACGCCCTTTTTGGCCAACCAAGCAAGCTTGCAAAGGAAATCTGCACTACAATGAAGTCTCACTTCCCCCCGGTCAAAAGGGCCATCTGAAAAAAGTGTAAAATCCAGAAAGGCAGGACAGGCCATGGAGAACTGGGAGCCTTGTTATGCTGATGGGCGGGATGTAAATTGCCAACAGACACTCGGGAGAAGTGTATGGTGTTTCCTGAAACGTCTAAAAAACAAAGCAACAGAGCCTAGGGCACTTCCACTTATGGTCCTATAGCTTAGGGAAATTAAAATCAAAAAGATACAGCCACCCCAATGTTTGGGACGCCTCTGTATACAAGAACCTCGTTTACCGTACAAGTTCAATATCACAGAAAGTGAAAAATGGATAAAGAACTTGTGGTACTTACGTACAATGCTGTATCACTCAGCAGTGAAATCTATGTCATCAGGCCCGTAGCAGCACAATGAGTGGATTCAGGTACGATGATTCTAACTGAAATAAGTCACACAGAAAAAGAAACATCATAAGATATCAGTAATACACGGAATGTAAACTTGGCTACACAGGAACTGAATTACAGAACAGAACAGGGTCTCAAATTTAGAAAACCAACTTATGCTTGTTTAAGGGTAAAGGTGAGTTGGGGTGCTGCATAAAACCAGAGATTGAAATGAGCACAGATAAAGTTCCTTAAGCCAAATATGGAATAGACAAGAGCTACTCCTTGCTCAACGAAATGGACTCAACACCGCATATTAAACGCCTAAGAATGTACCTGACTCTTAAGTATCTTAAAACCTATGGATTGCTATGTCTCCGAAAGAGAATCAAGCATGTGTACAGGGACATAAACGCAGCAGTGATAGGATTGGAGAGGTTCGGTGAGCAAATGAAGACCCTTTGAAGTCATATTGCATGGTACCCATTCCACGGGTTTCAACTACCCAGGTTTAAGGTATTCTTCCTTCAGCTAAAACATGCATGTGGAACCTAGAGTATGATCAACCATGTGATCGGGAGACGTGTTCAAATATGTCTCAGTTTTCGTACCCTGGTACTCGGGTGCAACATTCCAGACGCTTTACTAACACTCTCCCGACTTGGAGAGTCAGTGCCTTTAACCTCCTGTTTGGCCCAGTTTGCAATTTCTGCGGAAGATGAACAGGAATAGCGAGAACCAATGAGAGACTAGCTGGAGGTGTCTGGACGGGCAAATTTAACTCTCATTTCCCACCAGGAAGAGGAAATAACCAAAGGCTCAGCGTGCCGTGCCGGAACCAGATTAGGGCCTGAAGCCATCCTGCGGTGTTGCGGCCAGCTCACAAGAAAGCGAGTTGAAGAAAGGAGCTCAGGGCACTGTAATTCACAAACCTGCAGAGTTATAAATGACAACTATCGTCCAAAAATATACTGAAGTAAGGCTGCCAAGAGGACTTGAAAGCGGGGCAGAATTGCAGGAAACCGATTTCAGGAGGTAGACTGGAATTGCATTGAAAGCATAGGAAAAGAGGCAGAACGTCCACAATGATGCACTTGGCCAAAAAGGGCGTATGCGTTTTTTCCTGAATATATTCAGGAAAAAACGCATACGCCCTTTTTGGCCAACCAAGCAAGCTTGCAAAGGAAATCTGCACTACAATGAAGTCTCACTTCCCCCCGGTCAAAAGGGCCATCTGAAAAAAGTGTAAAATCCAGAAAGGCAGGACAGGCCATGGAGAACTGGGAGCCTTGTTATGCTGATGGGCGGGATGTAAATTGCCAACAGACACTCGGGAGAAGTGTATGGTGTTTCCTGAAACGTCTAAAAAACAAAGCAACAGAGCCTAGGGCACTTCCACTTATGGTCCTATAGCTTAGGGAAATTAAAATCAAAAAGATACAGCCACCCCAACGTTTGGGACGCCTCTGTTTACAAGAACCTCGTTTACCGTACAAGTTCAATATCACAGAAAGTGAAAAATGGATAAAGAACTTGTGGTACTTACGTACAATGCAGTATCACTCAGCAGTGAAATCTATGTCATCAGGCCCGTAGCAGCACAATGAGTGGATTCAGGTACGATGATTCTAACTGAAATAAGTCACACAGAAAAAGAAACATCATAAGATATCAGTAATACACGGAATGTAAACTTGGCTACACAGGAACTGAATTACAGAACAGAACAGGGTCTCAAATTTAGAAAACCAACTTATGCTTGTTTAAGGGTAAAGGTGAGTTGGGGTGCTGCATAAAACCAGAGATTGAAATGAGCACAGATAAAGTTCCTTAAGCCAAATATGGAATAGACAAGAGCTACTCCTTGCTCAACGAAATGGACTCAACACCGCATATTAAACGCCTCAGAATGTACCTGACTCTTAAGTATCTTAAAACCTATGGATTGCTATGTCTCCGAAAGAGAATCAAGCATGTGTACAGGGACATAAACGCAGCAGTGATAGGATTGGAGAGGTTCGGTGAGCAAATGAAGACCCTTTGAAGTCATATTGCATGGTACCCATTCCACGGGTTTCAACTACCCAGGTTTAAGGTATTCTTCCTTCAGCTAAAACATGCATGTGGAACCTAGAGTATGATCAACCATGTGATCGGGAGACGTGTTCAAATATGTCTCAGTTTTCGTACCCTGGTACTCGGGTGCAACATTCCAGACGCTTTACTAACACTCTCCCGACTTGGAGAGTCAGTCCCTTTAACCTCCTGTTTGGCCCAGTTTGCAATTTCTGCGGAAGATGAACAGGAATAGCGAGAACCAATGAGAGACTAGCTGGAGGTGTCTGGACGGGCAAATTTAACTCTCATTTCCCACCAGGAAGAGGAAATAACCAAAGGCTCAGCGTGCCGTGCCGGAACCAGATTAGGGCCTGAAGCTATCCTGCGGTGTTGCGGCCAGCTCACAAGAAAGCGAGTTGAAGAAAGGAGCTCAGGGGCACTGTAATTCACAAACCTGCAGAGTTATAAATGACAACTATCGTCCAAAAATATACTGAAGTAAGGCTGCCAAGAGGACTTGAAAGCGGGGCAGAATTGCAGGAAACCGATTTCAGGAGGTAGACTGGAATTGCATTGAAAGCATAGGAAAAGAGGCAGAACGTCCACAATGATGCACTTGGCCAAAAAGGGCGTATGCATTTTTTCCTGAATATATTCAGGAAAAAACGCATACGCCCTTTTTGGCCAACCAAGCAAGCTTGCAAAGGAAATCTGCACTACAATGAAGTCTCACTTCCCCCCGGTCAAAAGGGCCATCTGAAAAAAGTGTAAAATCCAGAAAGGCAGGACAGGCCATGGAGAACTGGGAGCCTTGTTATGCTGATGGGCGGGATGTAAATTGCCAACAGACACTCGGGAGAAGTGTATGGTGTTTCCTGAAACGTCTAAAAAACAAAGCAACAGAGCCTAGGGCACTTCCACTTATGGTCCTATAGCTTAGGGAAATTAAAATCAAAAAGATACAGCCACCCCAATGTTTGGGACGCCTCTGTTTACAAGAACCTCGTTTACCGTACAAGTTCAATATCACAGAAAGTGAAAAATGGATAAAGAACTTGTGGTACTTACGTACAATGCAGTATCACTCAGCAGTGAAATCTATGTCATCAGGCCCGTAGCAGCACAATGAGTGGATTCAGGTACGATGATTCTAACTGAAATAAGTCACACAGAAAAAGAAACATCATAAGATATCAGTAATACACGGAATGTAAACTTGGCTACACAGGAACTGAATTACAGAACAGAACAGGGTCTCAAATTTAGAAAACCAACTTATGCTTGTTTAAGGGTAAAGGTGAGTTGGGGTGCTGCATAAAACCAGAGATTGAAATGAGCACAGATAAAGTTCCTTAAGCCAAATATGGAATAGACAAGAGCTACTCCTTGCTCAACGAAATGGACTCAACACCGCATATTAAACGCCTAAGAATGTACCTGACTCTTAAGTATCTTAAAACCTATGGATTGCTATGTCTCCGAAAGAGAATCAAGCATGTGTACAGGGACATAAACGCAGCAGTGATAGGATTGGAGAGGTTCGGTGAGCAAATGAAGACCCTTTGAAGTCATATTGCATGGTACCCATTCCACGGGTTTCAACTACCCAGGTTTAAGGTATTCTTCCTTCAGCTAAAACATGCATGTGGAACCTAGAGTATGATCAACCATGTGATCGGGAGACGTGTTCAAATATGTCTCAGTTTTCGTACCCTGGTACTTGGTTGCAACATTCCAGATGCTTTACTAACACTCTCCTGACTTGGAGAGTCAGTCCCTTTAACCTCCTGTTTGGCCCAGTTTGCAATTTCTGCGGAAGATGAACAGGAATAGCGAGAACCAATGAGAGACAAGCTGGAGGTGTCTGGACGGGCAAATTTAACTCTCATTTCCCACCAGGAAGAGGAAATAACCAAAGGCTCAGCGTGCCGTGCCGGAACCAGATTAGGGCCTGAAGCCATCCTGCGGTGTTGCGGCCAGCTCACAAGAAAGCGAGTTGAAGAAAGGAGCTCAGGGCACTGTAATTCACAAACCTGCAGAGTTATAAATGACAACTATCGTCCAAAAATATACTGAAGTAAGGCTGCCAAGAGGACTTGAAAGCGGGGCAGAACTGCAGGAAACCGATTTCAGGAGGTAGACTGGAATTGCATTGAAAGCATAGGAAAAGAGGCAGAACGTCCACAATGATGCACTTGGCCAAAAAGGGCGTATGCGTTTTTTCCTGAATATATTCAGGAAAAAACGCATACGCCCTTTTTGGCCAACCAAGCAAGCTTGCAAAGGAAATCTGCACTACAATGAAGTCTCACTTCCCCCCGGTCAAAAGGGCCATCTGAAAAAAGTGTAAAATCCAGAAAGGCAGGACAGGCCATGGAGAACTGGGAGCCTTGTTATGCTGATGGGCGGGATGTAAATTGCCAACAGACACTCGGGAGAAGTGTATGGTGTTTCCTGAAACATCTAAAAAACAAAGCAACAGAGCCTAGGGCACTTCCACTTATGGTTCTATAGCTTTGGGAAATTAAAATCAAAAAGATACAGCCACCCCAATGTTTGGGACGCCTCTGTTTACAAGAACCTCGTTTACCGTACAAGTTCAATATCACAGAAAGTGAAAAATGGATAAAGAACTTGTGGTACTTACGTACAATGCAGTATCACTCAGCAGTGAAATCTATGTCATCAGGCCCGTAGCAGCACAATGAGTGGATTCAGGTACGATGATTCTAACTGAAATAAGTCACACAGAAAAAGAAACATCATAAGATATCAGTAATACACGGAATGTAAACTTGGCTACACAGGAACTGAATTACAGAACAGAACAGGGTCTCAAATTTAGAAAACCAACTTATGCTTGTTTAAGGGTAAAGGTGAGTTGGGGTGCTGCATAAAACCAGAGATTGAAATGAGCACAGATAAAGTTCCTTAAGCCAAATATGGAATAGACAAGAGCTACTCCTTGCTCAACGAAATGGACTCAACACCGCATATTAAACGCCTAAGAATGTACCTGACTCTTAAGTATCTTAAAACCTATGGATTGCTATGTCTCCGAAAGAGAATCAAGCATGTGTACAGGGACATAAACGCAGCAGTGATAGGATTGGAGAGGTTCGGTGAGCAAATGAAGACCCTTTGAAGTCATATTGCATGGTACCCATTCCACGGGTTTCAACTACCCAGGTTTAAGGTATTCTTCCTTCAGCTAAAACATGCATGTGGAACCTAGAGTATGATCAACCATGTGATCGGGAGACGTGTTCAAATATGTCTCAGTTTTCGTACCCTGGTACTCGGGTGCAACATTCCAGACGCTTTACTAACACTCTCCCGACTTGGAGAGTCAGTCCCTTTAACCTCCTGTTTGGCCCAGTTTGCAATTTCTGCGGAAGATGAACAGGAATAGCGAGAACCAATGAGAGACTAGCTGGAGGTGTCTGGACGGGCAAATTTAACTCTCATTTCCCACCAGGAAGAGGAAATAACCAAAGGCTCAGCGTGCCGTGCCGGAACCAGATTAGGGCCTGAAGCCATCCTGCGGTGTGCGGCCAGCTCACAAGAAAACGAGTTGAAGAAAGGAGCTCAGGGGCACTGTAATTCACAAACCTGCAGAGTTATAAATGACAGCTATCGTCCAAAAATATACTGAAGTAAGGCTGCCAAGAGGACTTGAAAGCGGGGCAGAATTGCAGGAAACCGATTTCAGGAGGTAGACTGGAATTGCATTGAAAGCATAGGAAAAGAGGCAGAACGTCCACAATGATGCACTTGGCCAAAAAGGGCGTATGCGTTTTTTCCTGAATATATTCAGGAAAAAACGCATACGCCCTTTTTGGCCAACCAAGCAAGCTTGCAAAGGAAATCTGCACTACAATGAAGTCTCACTTCCCCCCGGTCAAAAGGGCCATCTGAAAAAAGTGTAAAATCCAGAAAGGCAGGACAGGCCATGGAGAACTGGGAGCCTTGTTATGCTGATGGGCGGGATGTAAATTGCCAACAGACACTCGGGAGAAGTGTATGGTGTTTCCTGAAACGTCTAAAAAACAAAGCAACAGAGCCTAGGGCACTTCCACTTATGGTCCTATAGCTTAGGGAAATTAAAATCAAAAAGATACAGCCACCCCAATGTTTGGGACGCCTCTGTATACAAGAACCTCGTTTACCGTACAAGTTCAATATCACAGAAAGTGAAAAATGGATAAAGAACTTGTGGTACTTACGTACAATGCAGTATCACTCAGCAGTGAAATCTATGTCATCAGGCCCGTAGCAGCACAATGAGTGGATTCAGGTACGATGATTCTAACTGAAATAAGTCACACAGAAAAAGAAACATCATAAGATATCAGTAATACACGGAATGTAAACTTGGCTACACAGGAACTGAATTACAGAACAGAACAGGGTCTCAAATTTAGAAAACCAACTTATGCTTGTTTAAGGGTAAAGGTGAGTTGGGGTGCTGCATAAAACCAGAGATTGAAATGAGCACAGATAAAGTTCCTTAAGCCAAATATGGAATAGACAAGAGCTACTCCTTGCTCAACGAAATGGACTCAACACCGCATATTAAACGCCTAAGAATGTACCTGACTCTTAAGTATCTTAAAACCTATGGATTGCTATGTCTCCGAAAGAGAATCAAGCATGTGTACAGGGACATAAACGCAGCAGTGATAGGATTGGAGAGGTTCGGTGAGCAAATGAAAACCCTTTGAAGTCATATTGCATGGTACCCATTCCACGGGTTTCAACTACCCAGGTTTAAGGTATTCTTCCTTCAGCTAAAACATGCATGTGGAACCTAGAGTATGATCAACCATGTGATCGGGAGACGTGTTCAAATATGTCTCAGTTTTCGTACCCTGGTACTCGGGTGCAACATTCCAGACGCTTTACTAACACTCTCCCGACTTGGAGAGTCAGTCCCTTTAACCTCCTGTTTGGCCCAGTTTGCAATTTCTGCGGAAGATGAACAGGAATAGCGAGAACCAATGAGAGACTAGCTGGAGGTGTCTGGACGGGCAAATTTAACTCTCATTTCCCACCAGGAAGAGGAAATAACCAAAGGCTCAGCGTGCCGTGCCGGAACCAGATTAGGGCCTGAAGCCATCCTGCGGTGTGCGGCCAGCTCACAAGAAAACGAGTTGAAGAAAGGAGCTCAGGGGCACTGTAATTCACAAACCTGCAGAGTTATAAATGACAGCTATCGTCCAAAAATATACTGAAGTAAGGCTGCCAAGAGGACTTGAAAGCGGGGCAGAATTGCAGGAAACCGATTTCAGGAGGTAGACTGGAATTGCATTGAAAGCATAGGAAAAGAGGCAGAACGTCCACAATGATGCACTTGGCCAAAAAGGGCGTATGCGTTTTTTCCTGAATATATTCAGGAAAAAACGCATACGCCCTTTTTGGCCAACCAAGCAAGCTTGCAAAGGAAATCTGCACTACAATGAAGTCTCACTTCCCCCCGGTCAAAAGGGCCATCTGAAAAAAGTGTAAAATCCAGAAAGGCAGGACAGGCCATGGAGAACTGGGAGCCTTGTTATGCTGATGGGCGGGATGTAAATTGCCAACAGACACTCGGGAGAAGTGTATGGTGTTTCCTGAAACGTCTAAAAAACAAAGCAACAGAGCCTAGGGCACTTCCACTTATGGTCCTATAGCTTAGGGAAATTAAAATCAAAAAGATACAGCCACCCCAATGTTTGGGACGCCTCTGTATACAAGAACCTCGTTTACCGTACAAGTTCAATATCACAGAAAGTGAAAAATGGATAAAGAACTTGTGGTACTTACGTACAATGCAGTATCACTCAGCAGTGAAATCTATGTCATCAGGCCCGTAGCAGCACAATGAGTGGATTCAGGTACGATGATTCTAACTGAAATAAGTCACACAGAAAAAGAAACATCATAAGATATCAGTAATACACGGAATGTAAACTTGGCTACACAGGAACTGAATTACAGAACAGAACAGGGTCTCAAATTTAGAAAACCAACTTATGCTTGTTTAAGGGTAAAGGTGAGTTGGGGTGCTGCATAAAACCAGAAATTGAAATGAGCACAGATAAAGTTCCTTAAGCCAAATATGGAATAGACAAGAGCTACTCCTTGCTCAACGAAATGGACTCAACACCGCATATTAAACGCCTAAGAATGTACCTGACTCTTAAGTATCTTAAAACCTATGGATTGCTATGTCTCCGAAAGAGAATCAAGCATGTGTACAGGGACATAAACGCAGCAGTGATAGGATTGGAGAGGTTCGGTGAGCAAATGAAGACCCTTTGAAGTCATATTGCATGGTACCCATTCCACGGGTTTCAACTACCCAGGTTTAAGGTATTCTTCCTTCAGCTAAAACATGCATGTGGAACCTAGAGTATGATCAACCATGTGATCGGGAGACGTGTTCAAATATGTCTCAGTTTTCGTACCCTGGTACTCGGGTGCAACATTCCAGACGCTTTACTAACACTCTCCCGACTTGGAGAGTCAGTGCCTTTAACCTCCTGTTTGGCCCAGTTTGCAATTTCTGCGGAAGATGAACAGGAATAGCGAGAACCAATGAGAGACTAGCTGGAGGTGTCTGGACGGGCAAATTTAACTCTCATTTCCCACCAGGAAGAGGAAATAACCAAAGGCTCAGCGTGCCGTGCCGGAACCAGATTAGGGCCTGAAGCCATCCTGCGGTGTTGCGGCCAGCTCACAAGAAAGCGAGTTGAAGAAAGGAGCTCAGGGCACTGTAATTCACAAACCTGCAGAGTTATAAATGACAACTATCGTCCAAAAATATACTGAAGTAAGGCTGCCAAGAGGACTTGAAAGCGGGGCAGAATTGCAGGAAACCGATTTCAGGAGGTAGACTGGAATTGCATTGAAAGCATAGGAAAAGAGGCAGAACGTCCACAATGATGCACTTGGCCAAAAAGGGCGTATGCGTTTTTTCCTGAATATATTCAGGAAAAAACGCATACGCCCTTTTTGGCCAACCAAGCAAGCTTGCAAAGGAAATCTGCACTACAATGAAGTCTCACTTCCCCCCGGTCAAAAGGGCCATCTGAAAAAAGTGTAAAATCCAGAAAGGCAGGACAGGCCATGGAGAACTGGGAGCCTTGTTATGCTGATGGGCGGGATGTAAATTGCCAACAGACACTCGGGAGAAGTGTATGGTGTTTCCTGAAACGTCTAAAAAACAAAGCAACAGAGCCTAGGGCACTTCCACTTATGGTCCTATAGCTTAGGGAAATTAAAATCAAAAAGATACAGCCACCCCAATGTTTGGGACGCCTCTGTTTACAAGAACCTCGTTTACCGTACAAGTTCAATATCACAGAAAGTGAAAAATGGATAAAGAACTTGTGGTACTTACGTACAATGCAGTATCACTCAGCAGTGAAATCTATGTCATCAGGCCCGTAGCAGCACAATGAGTGGATTCAGGTACGATGATTCTAACTGAAATAAGTCACACAGAAAAAGAAACATCATAAGATATCAGTAATACACGGAATGTAAACTTGGCTACACAGGAACTGAATTACAGAACAGAACAGGGTCTCAAATTTAGAAAACCAACTTATGCTTGTTTAAGGGTAAAGGTGAGTTGGGGTGCTGCATAAAACCAGAGATTGAAATGAGCACAGATAAAGTTCCTTAAGCCAAATATGGAATAGACAAGAGCTACTCCTTGCTCAACGAAATGGACTCAACACCGCATATTAAACGCCTAAGAATGTACCTGACTCTTAAGTATCTTAAAACCTATGGATTGCTATGTCTCCGAAAGAGAATCAAGCATGTGTACAGGGACATAAACGCAGCAGTGATAGGATTGGAGAGGTTCGGTGAGCAAATGAAGACCCTTTGAAGTCATATTGCATGGTACCCATTCCACGGGTTTCAACTACCCAGGTTTAAGGTATTCTTCCTTCAGCTAAAACATGCATGTGGAACCTAGAGTATGATCAACCATGTGATCGGGAGACGTGTTCAAATATGTCTCAGTTTTCGTACCCTGGTACTCGGGTGCAACATTCCAGACGCTTTACTAACACTCTCCCGACTTGGAGAGTCAGTCGCTTTAACCTCCTGTTTGGCCCAGTTTGCAATTTCTGCGGAAGATGAACAGGAATAGCGAGAACCAATGAGAGACTAGCTGGAGGTGTCTGGACGGGCAAATTTAACTCTCATTTCCCACCAGGAAGAGGAAATAACCAAAGGCTCAGCGTGCCGTGCCGGAACCAGATTAGGGCCTGAAGCCATCCTGCGGTGTGCGGCCAGCTCACAAGAAAACGAGTTGAAGAAAGGAGCTCAGGGGCACTGTAATTCACAAACCTGCAGAGTTATAAATGACAACTATCGTCCAAAAATATACTGAAGTAAGGCTGCCAAGAGGACTTGAAAGCGGGGCAGAATTGCAGGAAACCGATTTCAGGAGGTAGACTGGAATTGCACTGAAAGCATAGGAAAAGAGGCAGAACGTCCACAATGATGCACTTGGCCAAAAAGGGCGTATGCGTTTTTTCCTGAATATATTCAGGAAAAAACGCATACGCCCTTTTTGGCCAACCAAGCAAGCTTGCAAAGGAAATCTGCACTACAATGAAGTCTCACTTCCCCCCGGTCAAAAGGGCCATCTGAAAAAAGTGTAAAATCCAGAAAGGCAGGACAGGCCATGGAGAACTGGGAGCCTTGTTATGCTGATGGGCGGGATGTAAATTGCCAACAGACACTCGGGAGAAGTGTATGGTGTTTCCTGAAACGTCTAAAAAACAAAGCAACAGAGCCTAGGGCACTTCCACTTATGGTCCTATAGCTTAGGGAAATTAAAATCAAAAAGATACAGCCACCCCAATGTTTGGGACGCCTCTGTATACAAGAACCTCGTTTACCGTACAAGTTCAATATCACAGAAAGTGAAAAATGGATAAAGAACTTGTGGTACTTACGTACAATGCTGTATCACTCAGCAGTGAAATCTATGTCATCAGGCCCGTAGCAGCACAATGAGTGGATTCAGGTACGATGATTCTAACTGAAATAAGTCACACAGAAAAAGAAACATCATAAGATATCAGTAATACACGGAATGTAAACTTGGCTACACAGGAACTGAATTACAGAACAGAACAGGGTCTCAAATTTAGAAAACCAACTTATGCTTGTTTAAGGGGAAAGGTGAGTTGGGGTGCTGCATAAAACCAGAGATTGAAATGAGCACAGATAAAGTTCCTTAAGCCAAATATGGAATAGACAAGAGCTACTCCTTGCTCAACGAAATGGACTCAACACCGCATATTAAACGCCTAAGAATGTACCTGACTCTTAAGTATCTTAAAACCTATGGATTGCTATGTCTCCGAAAGAGAATCAAGCATGTGTACAGGGACATAAACGCAGCAGTGATAGGATTGGAGAGGTTCGGTGAGCAAATGAAGACCCTTTGAAGTCATATTGCATGGTACCCATTCCACGGGTTTCAACTACCCAGGTTTAAGGTATTCTTCCTTCAGCTAAAACATGCATGTGGAACCTAGAGTATGATCAACCATGTGATCGGGAGACGTGTTCAAATATGTCTCAGTTTTCGTACCCTGGTACTCGGGTGCAACATTCCAGACGCTTTACTAACACTCTCCCGACTTGGAGAGTCAGTGCCTTTAACCTCCTGTTTGGCCCAGTTTGCAATTTCTGCGGAAGATGAACAGGAATAGCGAGAACCAATGAGAGACTAGCTGGAGGTGTCTGGACGGGCAAATTTAACTCTCATTTCCCACCAGGAAGAGGAAATAACCAAAGGCTCAGCGTGCCGTGCCGGAACCAGATTAGGGCCTGAAGCCATCCTGCGGTGTTGCGGCCAGCTCACAAGAAAGCGAGTTGAAGAAAGGAGCTCAGGGCACTGTAATTCACAAACCTGCAGAGTTATAAATGACAACTATCGTCCAAAAATATACTGAAGTAAGGCTGCCAAGAGGACTTGAAAGCGGGGCAGAATTGCAGGAAACCGATTTCAGGAGGTAGACTGGAATTGCATTGAAAGCATAGGAAAAGAGGCAGAACGTCCACAATGATGCACTTGGCCAAAAAGGGCGTATGCGTTTTTTCCTGAATATATTCAGGAAAAAACGCATACGCCCTTTTTGGCCAACCAAGCAAGCTTGCAAAGGAAATCTGCACTACAATGAAGTCTCACTTCCCCCCGGTCAAAAGGGCCATCTGAAAAAAGTGTAAAATCCAGAAAGGCAGGACAGGCCATGGAGAACTGGGAGCCTTGTTATGCTGATGGGCGGGATGTAAATTGCCAACAGACACTCGGGAGAAGTGTATGGTGTTTCCTGAAACGTCTAAAAAACAAAGCAACAGAGCCTAGGGCACTTCCACTTATGGTCCTATAGCTTAGGGAAATTAAAATCAAAAAGATACAGCCACCCCAACGTTTGGGACGCCTCTGTTTACAAGAACCTCGTTTACCGTACAAGTTCAATATCACAGAAAGTGAAAAATGGATAAAGAACTTGTGGTACTTACGTACAATGCAGTATCACTCAGCAGTGAAATCTATGTCATCAGGCCCGTAGCAGCACAATGAGTGGATTCAGGTACGATGATTCTAACTGAAATAAGTCACACAGAAAAAGAAACATCATAAGATATCAGTAATACACGGAATGTAAACTTGGCTACACAGGAACTGAATTACAGAACAGAACAGGGTCTCAAATTTAGAAAACCAACTTATGCTTGTTTAAGGGTAAAGGTGAGTTGGGGTGCTGCATAAAACCAGAGATTGAAATGAGCACAGATAAAGTTCCTTAAGCCAAATATGGAATAGACAAGAGCTACTCCTTGCTCAACGAAATGGACTCAACACCGCATATTAAACGCCTCAGAATGTACCTGACTCTTAAGTATCTTAAAACCTATGGATTGCTATGTCTCCGAAAGAGAATCAAGCATGTGTACAGGGACATAAACGCAGCAGTGATAGGATTGGAGAGGTTCGGTGAGCAAATGAAGACCCTTTGAAGTCATATTGCATGGTACCCATTCCACGGGTTTCAACTACCCAGGTTTAAGGTATTCTTCCTTCAGCTAAAACATGCATGTGGAACCTAGAGTATGATCAACCATGTGATCGGGAGACGTGTTCAAATATGTCTCAGTTTTCGTACCCTGGTACTCGGGTGCAACATTCCAGACGCTTTACTAACACTCTCCCGACTTGGAGAGTCAGTCCCTTTAACCTCCTGTTTGGCCCAGTTTGCAATTTCTGCGGAAGATGAACAGGAATAGCGAGAACCAATGAGAGACTAGCTGGAGGTGTCTGGACGGGCAAATTTAACTCTCATTTCCCACCAGGAAGAGGAAATAACCAAAGGCTCAGCGTGCCGTGCCGGAACCAGATTAGGGCCTGAAGCTATCCTGCGGTGTTGCGGCCAGCTCACAAGAAAGCGAGTTGAAGAAAGGAGCTCAGGGGCACTGTAATTCACAAACCTGCAGAGTTATAAATGACAACTATCGTCCAAAAATATACTGAAGTAAGGCTGCCAAGAGGACTTGAAAGCGGGGCAGAATTGCAGGAAACCGATTTCAGGAGGTAGACTGGAATTGCATTGAAAGCATAGGAAAAGAGGCAGAACGTCCACAATGATGCACTTGGCCAAAAAGGGCGTATGCATTTTTTCCTGAATATATTCAGGAAAAAACGCATACGCCCTTTTTGGCCAACCAAGCAAGCTTGCAAAGGAAATCTGCACTACAATGAAGTCTCACTTCCCCCCGGTCAAAAGGGCCATCTGAAAAAAGTGTAAAATCCAGAAAGGCAGGACAGGCCATGGAGAACTGGGAGCCTTGTTATGCTGATGGGCGGGATGTAAATTGCCAACAGACACTCGGGAGAAGTGTATGGTGTTTCCTGAAACGTCTAAAAAACAAAGCAACAGAGCCTAGGGCACTTCCACTTATGGTCCTATAGCTTAGGGAAATTAAAATCAAAAAGATACAGCCACCCCAATGTTTGGGACGCCTCTGTTTACAAGAACCTCGTTTACCGTACAAGTTCAATATCACAGAAAGTGAAAAATGGATAAAGAACTTGTGGTACTTACGTACAATGCAGTATCACTCAGCAGTGAAATCTATGTCATCAGGCCCGTAGCAGCACAATGAGTGGATTCAGGTACGATGATTCTAACTGAAATAAGTCACACAGAAAAAGAAACATCATAAGATATCAGTAATACACGGAATGTAAACTTGGCTACACAGGAACTGAATTACAGAACAGAACAGGGTCTCAAATTTAGAAAACCAACTTATGCTTGTTTAAGGGTAAAGGTGAGTTGGGGTGCTGCATAAAACCAGAGATTGAAATGAGCACAGATAAAGTTCCTTAAGCCAAATATGGAATAGACAAGAGCTACTCCTTGCTCAACGAAATGGACTCAACACCGCATATTAAACGCCTAAGAATGTACCTGACTCTTAAGTATCTTAAAACCTATGGATTGCTATGTCTCCGAAAGAGAATCAAGCATGTGTACAGGGACATAAACGCAGCAGTGATAGGATTGGAGAGGTTCGGTGAGCAAATGAAGACCCTTTGAAGTCATATTGCATGGTACCCATTCCACGGGTTTCAACTACCCAGGTTTAAGGTATTCTTCCTTCAGCTAAAACATGCATGTGGAACCTAGAGTATGATCAACCATGTGATCGGGAGACGTGTTCAAATATGTCTCAGTTTTCGTACCCTGGTACTTGGTTGCAACATTCCAGATGCTTTACTAACACTCTCCTGACTTGGAGAGTCAGTCCCTTTAACCTCCTGTTTGGCCCAGTTTGCAATTTCTGCGGAAGATGAACAGGAATAGCGAGAACCAATGAGAGACAAGCTGGAGGTGTCTGGACGGGCAAATTTAACTCTCATTTCCCACCAGGAAGAGGAAATAACCAAAGGCTCAGCGTGCCGTGCCGGAACCAGATTAGGGCCTGAAGCCATCCTGCGGTGTTGCGGCCAGCTCACAAGAAAGCGAGTTGAAGAAAGGAGCTCAGGGCACTGTAATTCACAAACCTGCAGAGTTATAAATGACAACTATCGTCCAAAAATATACTGAAGTAAGGCTGCCAAGAGGACTTGAAAGCGGGGCAGAACTGCAGGAAACCGATTTCAGGAGGTAGACTGGAATTGCATTGAAAGCATAGGAAAAGAGGCAGAACGTCCACAATGATGCACTTGGCCAAAAAGGGCGTATGCGTTTTTTCCTGAATATATTCAGGAAAAAACGCATACGCCCTTTTTGGCCAACCAAGCAAGCTTGCAAAGGAAATCTGCACTACAATGAAGTCTCACTTCCCCCCGGTCAAAAGGGCCATCTGAAAAAAGTGTAAAATCCAGAAAGGCAGGACAGGCCATGGAGAACTGGGAGCCTTGTTATGCTGATGGGCGGGATGTAAATTGCCAACAGACACTCGGGAGAAGTGTATGGTGTTTCCTGAAACATCTAAAAAACAAAGCAACAGAGCCTAGGGCACTTCCACTTATGGTTCTATAGCTTTGGGAAATTAAAATCAAAAAGATACAGCCACCCCAATGTTTGGGACGCCTCTGTTTACAAGAACCTCGTTTACCGTACAAGTTCAATATCACAGAAAGTGAAAAATGGATAAAGAACTTGTGGTACTTACGTACAATGCAGTATCACTCAGCAGTGAAATCTATGTCATCAGGCCCGTAGCAGCACAATGAGTGGATTCAGGTACGATGATTCTAACTGAAATAAGTCACACAGAAAAAGAAACATCATAAGATATCAGTAATACACGGAATGTAAACTTGGCTACACAGGAACTGAATTACAGAACAGAACAGGGTCTCAAATTTAGAAAACCAACTTATGCTTGTTTAAGGGTAAAGGTGAGTTGGGGTGCTGCATAAAACCAGAGATTGAAATGAGCACAGATAAAGTTCCTTAAGCCAAATATGGAATAGACAAGAGCTACTCCTTGCTCAACGAAATGGACTCAACACCGCATATTAAACGCCTAAGAATGTACCTGACTCTTAAGTATCTTAAAACCTATGGATTGCTATGTCTCCGAAAGAGAATCAAGCATGTGTACAGGGACATAAACGCAGCAGTGATAGGATTGGAGAGGTTCGGTGAGCAAATGAAGACCCTTTGAAGTCATATTGCATGGTACCCATTCCACGGGTTTCAACTACCCAGGTTTAAGGTATTCTTCCTTCAGCTAAAACATGCATGTGGAACCTAGAGTATGATCAACCATGTGATCGGGAGACGTGTTCAAATATGTCTCAGTTTTCGTACCCTGGTACTCGGGTGCAACATTCCAGACGCTTTACTAACACTCTCCCGACTTGGAGAGTCAGTCCCTTTAACCTCCTGTTTGGCCCAGTTTGCAATTTCTGCGGAAGATGAACAGGAATAGCGAGAACCAATGAGAGACTAGCTGGAGGTGTCTGGACGGGCAAATTTAACTCTCATTTCCCACCAGGAAGAGGAAATAACCAAAGGCTCAGCGTGCCGTGCCGGAACCAGATTAGGGCCTGAAGCCATCCTGCGGTGTGCGGCCAGCTCACAAGAAAACGAGTTGAAGAAAGGAGCTCAGGGGCACTGTAATTCACAAACCTGCAGAGTTATAAATGACAGCTATCGTCCAAAAATATACTGAAGTAAGGCTGCCAAGAGGACTTGAAAGCGGGGCAGAATTGCAGGAAACCGATTTCAGGAGGTAGACTGGAATTGCATTGAAAGCATAGGAAAAGAGGCAGAACGTCCACAATGATGCACTTGGCCAAAAAGGGCGTATGCGTTTTTTCCTGAATATATTCAGGAAAAAACGCATACGCCCTTTTTGGCCAACCAAGCAAGCTTGCAAAGGAAATCTGCACTACAATGAAGTCTCACTTCCCCCCGGTCAAAAGGGCCATCTGAAAAAAGTGTAAAATCCAGAAAGGCAGGACAGGCCATGGAGAACTGGGAGCCTTGTTATGCTGATGGGCGGGATGTAAATTGCCAACAGACACTCGGGAGAAGTGTATGGTGTTTCCTGAAACGTCTAAAAAACAAAGCAACAGAGCCTAGGGCACTTCCACTTATGGTCCTATAGCTTAGGGAAATTAAAATCAAAAAGATACAGCCACCCCAATGTTTGGGACGCCTCTGTATACAAGAACCTCGTTTACCGTACAAGTTCAATATCACAGAAAGTGAAAAATGGATAAAGAACTTGTGGTACTTACGTACAATGCAGTATCACTCAGCAGTGAAATCTATGTCATCAGGCCCGTAGCAGCACAATGAGTGGATTCAGGTACGATGATTCTAACTGAAATAAGTCACACAGAAAAAGAAACATCATAAGATATCAGTAATACACGGAATGTAAACTTGGCTACACAGGAACTGAATTACAGAACAGAACAGGGTCTCAAATTTAGAAAACCAACTTATGCTTGTTTAAGGGTAAAGGTGAGTTGGGGTGCTGCATAAAACCAGAGATTGAAATGAGCACAGATAAAGTTCCTTAAGCCAAATATGGAATAGACAAGAGCTACTCCTTGCTCAACGAAATGGACTCAACACCGCATATTAAACGCCTAAGAATGTACCTGACTCTTAAGTATCTTAAAACCTATGGATTGCTATGTCTCCGAAAGAGAATCAAGCATGTGTACAGGGACATAAACGCAGCAGTGATAGGATTGGAGAGGTTCGGTGAGCAAATGAAAACCCTTTGAAGTCATATTGCATGGTACCCATTCCACGGGTTTCAACTACCCAGGTTTAAGGTATTCTTCCTTCAGCTAAAACATGCATGTGGAACCTAGAGTATGATCAACCATGTGATCGGGAGACGTGTTCAAATATGTCTCAGTTTTCGTACCCTGGTACTCGGGTGCAACATTCCAGACGCTTTACTAACACTCTCCCGACTTGGAGAGTCAGTCCCTTTAACCTCCTGTTTGGCCCAGTTTGCAATTTCTGCGGAAGATGAACAGGAATAGCGAGAACCAATGAGAGACTAGCTGGAGGTGTCTGGACGGGCAAATTTAACTCTCATTTCCCACCAGGAAGAGGAAATAACCAAAGGCTCAGCGTGCCGTGCCGGAACCAGATTAGGGCCTGAAGCCATCCTGCGGTGTGCGGCCAGCTCACAAGAAAACGAGTTGAAGAAAGGAGCTCAGGGGCACTGTAATTCACAAACCTGCAGAGTTATAAATGACAGCTATCGTCCAAAAATATACTGAAGTAAGGCTGCCAAGAGGACTTGAAAGCGGGGCAGAATTGCAGGAAACCGATTTCAGGAGGTAGACTGGAATTGCATTGAAAGCATAGGAAAAGAGGCAGAACGTCCACAATGATGCACTTGGCCAAAAAGGGCGTATGCGTTTTTTCCTGAATATATTCAGGAAAAAACGCATACGCCCTTTTTGGCCAACCAAGCAAGCTTGCAAAGGAAATCTGCACTACAATGAAGTCTCACTTCCCCCCGGTCAAAAGGGCCATCTGAAAAAAGTGTAAAATCCAGAAAGGCAGGACAGGCCATGGAGAACTGGGAGCCTTGTTATGCTGATGGGCGGGATGTAAATTGCCAACAGACACTCGGGAGAAGTGTATGGTGTTTCCTGAAACGTCTAAAAAACAAAGCAACAGAGCCTAGGGCACTTCCACTTATGGTCCTATAGCTTAGGGAAATTAAAATCAAAAAGATACAGCCACCCCAATGTTTGGGACGCCTCTGTATACAAGAACCTCGTTTACCGTACAAGTTCAATATCACAGAAAGTGAAAAATGGATAAAGAACTTGTGGTACTTACGTACAATGCAGTATCACTCAGCAGTGAAATCTATGTCATCAGGCCCGTAGCAGCACAATGAGTGGATTCAGGTACGATGATTCTAACTGAAATAAGTCACACAGAAAAAGAAACATCATAAGATATCAGTAATACACGGAATGTAAACTTGGCTACACAGGAACTGAATTACAGAACAGAACAGGGTCTCAAATTTAGAAAACCAACTTATGCTTGTTTAAGGGTAAAGGTGAGTTGGGGTGCTGCATAAAACCAGAAATTGAAATGAGCACAGATAAAGTTCCTTAAGCCAAATATGGAATAGACAAGAGCTACTCCTTGCTCAACGAAATGGACTCAACACCGCATATTAAACGCCTAAGAATGTACCTGACTCTTAAGTATCTTAAAACCTATGGATTGCTATGTCTCCGAAAGAGAATCAAGCATGTGTACAGGGACATAAACGCAGCAGTGATAGGATTGGAGAGGTTCGGTGAGCAAATGAAGACCCTTTGAAGTCATATTGCATGGTACCCATTCCACGGGTTTCAACTACCCAGGTTTAAGGTATTCTTCCTTCAGCTAAAACATGCATGTGGAACCTAGAGTATGATCAACCATGTGATCGGGAGACGTGTTCAAATATGTCTCAGTTTTCGTACCCTGGTACTCGGGTGCAACATTCCAGACGCTTTACTAACACTCTCCCGACTTGGAGAGTCAGTGCCTTTAACCTCCTGTTTGGCCCAGTTTGCAATTTCTGCGGAAGATGAACAGGAATAGCGAGAACCAATGAGAGACTAGCTGGAGGTGTCTGGACGGGCAAATTTAACTCTCATTTCCCACCAGGAAGAGGAAATAACCAAAGGCTCAGCGTGCCGTGCCGGAACCAGATTAGGGCCTGAAGCCATCCTGCGGTGTTGCGGCCAGCTCACAAGAAAGCGAGTTGAAGAAAGGAGCTCAGGGCACTGTAATTCACAAACCTGCAGAGTTATAAATGACAACTATCGTCCAAAAATATACTGAAGTAAGGCTGCCAAGAGGACTTGAAAGCGGGGCAGAATTGCAGGAAACCGATTTCAGGAGGTAGACTGGAATTGCATTGAAAGCATAGGAAAAGAGGCAGAACGTCCACAATGATGCACTTGGCCAAAAAGGGCGTATGCGTTTTTTCCTGAATATATTCAGGAAAAAACGCATACGCCCTTTTTGGCCAACCAAGCAAGCTTGCAAAGGAAATCTGCACTACAATGAAGTCTCACTTCCCCCCGGTCAAAAGGGCCATCTGAAAAAAGTGTAAAATCCAGAAAGGCAGGACAGGCCATGGAGAACTGGGAGCCTTGTTATGCTGATGGGCGGGATGTAAATTGCCAACAGACACTCGGGAGAAGTGTATGGTGTTTCCTGAAACGTCTAAAAAACAAAGCAACAGAGCCTAGGGCACTTCCACTTATGGTCCTATAGCTTAGGGAAATTAAAATCAAAAAGATACAGCCACCCCAATGTTTGGGACGCCTCTGTTTACAAGAACCTCGTTTACCGTACAAGTTCAATATCACAGAAAGTGAAAAATGGATAAAGAACTTGTGGTACTTACGTACAATGCAGTATCACTCAGCAGTGAAATCTATGTCATCAGGCCCGTAGCAGCACAATGAGTGGATTCAGGTACGATGATTCTAACTGAAATAAGTCACACAGAAAAAGAAACATCATAAGATATCAGTAATACACGGAATGTAAACTTGGCTACACAGGAACTGAATTACAGAACAGAACAGGGTCTCAAATTTAGAAAACCAACTTATGCTTGTTTAAGGGTAAAGGTGAGTTGGGGTGCTGCATAAAACCAGAGATTGAAATGAGCACAGATAAAGTTCCTTAAGCCAAATATGGAATAGACAAGAGCTACTCCTTGCTCAACGAAATGGACTCAACACCGCATATTAAACGCCTAAGAATGTACCTGACTCTTAAGTATCTTAAAACCTATGGATTGCTATGTCTCCGAAAGAGAATCAAGCATGTGTACAGGGACATAAACGCAGCAGTGATAGGATTGGAGAGGTTCGGTGAGCAAATGAAGACCCTTTGAAGTCATATTGCATGGTACCCATTCCACGGGTTTCAACTACCCAGGTTTAAGGTATTCTTCCTTCAGCTAAAACATGCATGTGGAACCTAGAGTATGATCAACCATGTGATCGGGAGACGTGTTCAAATATGTCTCAGTTTTCGTACCCTGGTACTCGGGTGCAACATTCCAGACGCTTTACTAACACTCTCCCGACTTGGAGAGTCAGTCGCTTTAACCTCCTGTTTGGCCCAGTTTGCAATTTCTGCGGAAGATGAACAGGAATAGCGAGAACCAATGAGAGACTAGCTGGAGGTGTCTGGACGGGCAAATTTAACTCTCATTTCCCACCAGGAAGAGGAAATAACCAAAGGCTCAGCGTGCCGTGCCGGAACCAGATTAGGGCCTGAAGCCATCCTGCGGTGTGCGGCCAGCTCACAAGAAAACGAGTTGAAGAAAGGAGCTCAGGGGCACTGTAATTCACAAACCTGCAGAGTTATAAATGACAACTATCGTCCAAAAATATACTGAAGTAAGGCTGCCAAGAGGACTTGAAAGCGGGGCAGAATTGCAGGAAACCGATTTCAGGAGGTAGACTGGAATTGCACTGAAAGCATAGGAAAAGAGGCAGAACGTCCACAATGATGCACTTGGCCAAAAAGGGCGTATGCGTTTTTTCCTGAATATATTCAGGAAAAAACGCATACGCCCTTTTTGGCCAACCAAGCAAGCTTGCAAAGGAAATCTGCACTACAATGAAGTCTCACTTCCCCCCGGTCAAAAGGGCCATCTGAAAAAAGTGTAAAATCCAGAAAGGCAGGACAGGCCATGGAGAACTGGGAGCCTTGTTATGCTGATGGGCGGGATGTAAATTGCCAACAGACACTCGGGAGAAGTGTATGGTGTTTCCTGAAACGTCTAAAAAACAAAGCAACAGAGCCTAGGGCACTTCCACTTATGGTCCTATAGCTTAGGGAAATTAAAATCAAAAAGATACAGCCACCCCAATGTTTGGGACGCCTCTGTATACAAGAACCTCGTTTACCGTACAAGTTCAATATCACAGAAAGTGAAAAATGGATAAAGAACTTGTGGTACTTACGTACAATGCTGTATCACTCAGCAGTGAAATCTATGTCATCAGGCCCGTAGCAGCACAATGAGTGGATTCAGGTACGATGATTCTAACTGAAATAAGTCACACAGAAAAAGAAACATCATAAGATATCAGTAATACACGGAATGTAAACTTGGCTACACAGGAACTGAATTACAGAACAGAACAGGGTCTCAAATTTAGAAAACCAACTTATGCTTGTTTAAGGGGAAAGGTGAGTTGGGGTGCTGCATAAAACCAGAGATTGAAATGAGCACAGATAAAGTTCCTTAAGCCAAATATGGAATAGACAAGAGCTACTCCTTGCTCAACGAAATGGACTCAACACCGCATATTAAACGCCTAAGAATGTACCTGACTCTTAAGTATCTTAAAACCTATGGATTGCTATGTCTCCGAAAGAGAATCAAGCATGTGTACAGGGACATAAACGCAGCAGTGATAGGATTGGAGAGGTTCGGTGAGCAAATGAAGACCCTTTGAAGTCATATTGCATG
This sequence comes from Globicephala melas, assembly GCF_963455315.2. Taxonomy (NCBI): domain Eukaryota; kingdom Metazoa; phylum Chordata; class Mammalia; order Artiodactyla; family Delphinidae; genus Globicephala; species Globicephala melas. The sequence continues at coordinate 120,478 of NW_027207642.1, read as the reverse complement.
GTACCCATTCCACGGGTTTCAACTACCCAGGTTTAAGGTATTCTTCCTTCAGCTAAAACATGCATGTGGAACCTAGAGTATGATCAACCATGTGATCGGGAGACGTGTTCAAATATGTCTCAGTTTTCGTACCCTGGTACTCGGGTGCAACATTCCAGACGCTTTACTAACACTCTCCCGACTTGGAGAGTCAGTCCCTTTAACCTCCTGTTTGGCCCAGTTTGCAATTTCTGCGGAAGATGAACAGGAATAGCGAGAACCAATGAGAGACTAGCTGGAGGTGTCTGGACGGGCAAATTTAACTCTCATTTCCCACCAGGAAGAGGAAATAACCAAAGGCTCAGCGTGCCGTGCCGGAACCAGATTAGGGCCTGAAGCCATCCTGCGGTGTGCGGCCAGCTCACAAGAAAACGAGTTGAAGAAAGGAGCTCAGGGGCACTGTAATTCACAAACCTGCAGAGTTATAAATGACAACTATCGTCCAAAAATATACTGAAGTAAGGCTGCCAAGAGGACTTGAAAGCGGGGCAGAATTGCAGGAAACCGATTTCAGGAGGTAGACTGGAATTGCATTGAAAGCATAGGAAAAGAGGCAGAACGTCCACAATGATGCACTTGGCCAAAAAGGGCGTATGCGTTTTTTCCTGAATATATTCAGGAAAAAACGCATACGCCCTTTTTGGCCAACCAAGCAAGCTTGCAAAGGAAATCTGCACTACAATGAAGTCTCACTTCCCCCCGGTCAAAAGGGCCATCTGAAAAAAGTGTAAAATCCAGAAAGGCAGGACAGGCCATGGAGAACTGGGAGCCTTGTTATACTGATGGGCGGGATGTACATTGCCAACAGACACTCGGGAGAAGTGTATGGTGTTTCCTGAAACATCTAAAAAACAAAGCAACAGAGCCTAGGGCACTTCCACTTATGGTCCTATAGCTTAGGGAAATTAAAATCAAAAAGATACAGCCACCCCAATGTTTGGGACGCCTCTGTTTACAAGAACCTCGTTTACCGTACAAGTTCAATATCACAGAAAGTGAAAAATGGATAAAGAACTTGTGGTACTTACGTACAATGCAGTATCACTCAGCAGTGAAATCTATGTCATCAGGCCCGTAGCAGCACAATGAGTGGATTCAGGTACGATGATTCTAACTGAAATAAGTCACACAGAAAAAGAAACATCATAAGATATCAGTAATACACGGAATGTAAACTTGGCTACACAGGAACTGAATTACAGAACAGAACAGGGTCTCAAATTTAGAAAACCAACTTATGCTTGTTTAAGGGTAAAGGTGAGTTGGGGTGCTGCATAAAACCAGAGATTGAAATGAGCACAGATAAAGTTCCTTAAGCCAAATATGGAATAGACAAGAGCTACTCCTTGCTCAACGAAATGGACTCAACACCGCATATTAAACGCCTCAGAATGTACCTGACTCTTAAGTATCTTAAAACCTATGGATTGCTATGTCTCCGAAAGAGAATCAAGCATGTGTACAGGGACATAAACGCAGCAGTGATAGGATTGGAGAGGTTCGGTGAGCAAATGAAGACCCTTTGAAGTCATATTGCATGGTACCCATTCCACGGGTTTCAACTACCCAGGTTTAAGGTATTCTTCCTTCAGCTAAAACATGCATGTGGAACCTAGAGTATGATCAACCATGTGATCGGGAGACGTGTTCAAATATGTCTCAGTTTTCGTACCCTGGTACTCGGGTGCAACATTCCAGACGCTTTACTAACACTCTCCCGACTTGGAGAGTCAGTCGCTTTAACCTCCTGTTTGGCCCAGTTTGCAATTTCTGCGGAAGATGAACAGGAATAGCGAGAACCAATGAGAGACTAGCTGGAGGTGTCTGGACGGGCAAATTTAACTCTCATTTCCCACCAGGAAGAGGAAATAACCAAAGGCTCAGCGTGCCGTGCCGGAACCAGATTAGGGCCTGAAGCCATCCTGCGGTGTGCGGCCAGCTCACAAGAAAACGAGTTGAAGAAAGGAGCTCAGGGGCACTGTAATTCACAAACCTGCAGAGTTATAAATGACAACTATCGTCCAAAAATATACTGAAGTAAGGCTGCCAAGAGGACTTGAAAGCGGGGCAGAATTGCAGGAAACCGATTTCAGGAGGTAGACTGGAATTGCACTGAAAGCATAGGAAAAGAGGCAGAACGTCCACAATGATGCACTTGGCCAAAAAGGGCGTATGCGTTTTTTCCTGAATATATTCAGGAAAAAACGCATACGCCCTTTTTGGCCAACCAAGCAAGCTTGCAAAGGAAATCTGCACTACAATGAAGTCTCACTTCCCCCCGGTCAAAAGGGCCATCTGAAAAAAGTGTAAAATCCAGAAAGGCAGGACAGGCCATGGAGAACTGGGAGCCTTGTTATGCTGATGGGCGGGATGTAAATTGCCAACAGACACTCGGGAGAAGTGTATGGTGTTTCCTGAAACGTCTAAAAAACAAAGCAACAGAGCCTAGGGCACTTCCACTTATGGTCCTATAGCTTAGGGAAATTAAAATCAAAAAGATACAGCCACCCCAATGTTTGGGACGCCTCTGTATACAAGAACCTCGTTTACCGTACAAGTTCAATATCACAGAAAGTGAAAAATGGATAAAGAACTTGTGGTACTTACGTACAATGCTGTATCACTCAGCAGTGAAATCTATGTCATCAGGCCCGTAGCAGCACAATGAGTGGATTCAGGTACGATGATTCTAACTGAAATAAGTCACACAGAAAAAGAAACATCATAAGATATCAGTAATACACGGAATGTAAACTTGGCTACACAGGAACTGAATTACAGAACAGAACAGGGTCTCAAATTTAGAAAACCAACTTATGCTTGTTTAAGGGGAAAGGTGAGTTGGGGTGCTGCATAAAACCAGAGATTGAAATGAGCACAGATAAAGTTCCTTAAGCCAAATATGGAATAGACAAGAGCTACTCCTTGCTCAACGAAATGGACTCAACACCGCATATTAAACGCCTAAGAATGTACCTGACTCTTAAGTATCTTAAAACCTATGGATTGCTATGTCTCCGAAAGAGAATCAAGCATGTGTACAGGGACATAAACGCAGCAGTGATAGGATTGGAGAGGTTCGGTGAGCAAATGAAGACCCTTTGAAGTCATATTGCATGGTACCCATTCCACGGGTTTCAACTACCCAGGTTTAAGGTATTCTTCCTTCAGCTAAAACATGCATGTGGAACCTAGAGTATGATCAACCATGTGATCGGGAGACGTGTTCAAATATGTCTCAGTTTTCGTACCCTGGTACTCGGGTGCAACATTCCAGACGCTTTACTAACACTCTCCCGACTTGGAGAGTCAGTCCCTTTAACCTCCTGTTTGGCCCAGTTTGCAATTTCTGCGGAAGATGAACAGGAATAGCGAGAACCAATGAGAGACTAGCTGGAGGTGTCTGGACGGGCAAATTTAACTCTCATTTCCCACCAGGAAGAGGAAATAACCAAAGGCTCAGCGTGCCGTGCCGGAACCAGATTAGGGCCTGAAGCCATCCTGCGGTGTGCGGCCAGCTCACAAGAAAACGAGTTGAAGAAAGGAGCTCAGGGGCACTGTAATTCACAAACCTGCAGAGTTATAAATGACAACTATCGTCCAAAAATATACTGAAGTAAGGCTGCCAAGAGGACTTGAAAGCGGGGCAGAATTGCAGGAAACCGATTTCAGGAGGTAGACTGGAATTGCATTGAAAGCATAGGAAAAGAGGCAGAACGTCCACAATGATGCACTTGGCCAAAAAGGGCGTATGCGTTTTTTCCTGAATATATTCAGGAAAAAACGCATACGCCCTTTTTGGCCAACCAAGCAAGCTTGCAAAGGAAATCTGCACTACAATGAAGTCTCACTTCCCCCCGGTCAAAAGGGCCATCTGAAAAAAGTGTAAAATCCAGAAAGGCAGGACAGGCCATGGAGAACTGGGAGCCTTGTTATACTGATGGGCGGGATGTACATTGCCAACAGACACTCGGGAGAAGTGTATGGTGTTTCCTGAAACGTCTAAAAAACAAAGCAACAGAGCCTAGGGCACTTCCACTTATGGTCCTATAGCTTAGGGAAATTAAAATCAAAAAGATACAGCCACCCCAATGTTTGGGACGCCTCTGTTTACAAGAACCTCGTTTACCGTACAAGTTCAATATCACAGAAAGTGAAAAATGGATAAAGAACTTGTGGTACTTACGTACAATGCAGTATCACTCAGCAGTGAAATCTATGTCATCAGGCCCGTAGCAGCACAATGAGTGGATTCAGGTACGATGATTCTAACTGAAATAAGTCACACAGAAAAAGAAACATCATAAGATATCAGTAATACACGGAATGTAAACTTGGCTACACAGGAACTGAATTACAGAACAGAACAGGGTCTCAAATTTAGAAAACCAACTTATGCTTGTTTAAGGGTAAAGGTGAGTTGGGGTGCTGCATAAAACCAGAGATTGAAATGAGCACAGATAAAGTTCCTTAAGCCAAATATGGAATAGACAAGAGCTACTCCTTGCTCAACGAAATGGACTCAACACCGCATATTAAACGCCTCAGAATGTACCTGACTCTTAAGTATCTTAAAACCTATGGATTGCTATGTCTCCGAAAGAGAATCAAGCATGTGTACAGGGACATAAACGCAGCAGTGATAGGATTGGAGAGGTTCGGTGAGCAAATGAAGACCCTTTGAAGTCATATTGCATGGTACCCATTCCACGGGTTTCAACTACCCAGGTTTAAGGTATTCTTCCTTCAGCTAAAACATGCATGTGGAACCTAGAGTATGATCAACCATGTGATCGGGAGACGTGTTCAAATATGTCTCAGTTTTCGTACCCTGGTACTCGGGTGCAACATTCCAGACGCTTTACTAACACTCTCCCGACTTGGAGAGTCAGTCCCTTTAACCTCCTGTTTGGCCCAGTTTGCAATTTCTGCGGAAGATGAACAGGAATAGCGAGAACCAATGAGAGACTAGCTGGAGGTGTCTGGACGGGCAAATTTAACTCTCATTTCCCACCAGGAAGAGGAAATAACCAAAGGCTCAGCGTGCCGTGCCGGAACCAGATTAGGGCCTGAAGCCATCCTGCGGTGTTGTGGCCAGCTCACAAGAAAAGGAGTTGAAGAAAGGAGCTCAGGGGCACTGTAATTCACAAACCTGCAGAGTTATAAATGACAACTATCGTCCAAAAATATACTGAAGTAAGGCTGCCAAGAGGACTTGAAAGCGGGGCAGAATTGCAGGAAACCGATTTCAGGAGGTAGACTGGAATTGCATTGAAAGCATAGGAAAAGAGGCAGAACGTCCACAATGATGCACTTGGCCAAAAAGGGCGTATGCGTTGTTTCCTGAATATATTCAGGAAAAAACGCATACGCCCTTTTTGGCCAACCAAGCAAGCTTGCAAAGGAAATCTGCACTACAATGAAGTCTCACTTCCCCCTGGTCAAAAGGGCCATCTGAAAAAAGTGTAAAATCCAGAAAGGCAGGACAGGCCATGGAGAACTGGGAGCCTTGTTATACTGATGGGCGGGATGTACATTGCCAACAGACACTCGGGAGAAGTGTATGGTGTTTCCTGAAACATCTAAAAAACAAAGCAACAGAGCCTAGGGCACTTCCACTTATGGTCCTATAGCTTAGGGAAATTAAAATCAAAAAGATACAGCCACCCCAATGTTTGGGACGCCTCTGTTTACAAGAACCTCGTTTACCGTACAAGTTCAATATCACAGAAAGTGAAAAATGGATAAAGAACTTGTGGTACTTACGTACAATGCAGTATCACTCAGCAGTGAAATCTATGTCATCAGGCCCGTAGCAGCACAATGAGTGGATTCAGGTACGATGATTCTAACTGAAATAAGTCACACAGAAAAAGAAACATCATAAGATATCAGTAATACACGGAATGTAAACTTGGCTACACAGGAACTGAATTACAGAACAGAACAGGGTCTCAAATTTAGAAAACCAACTTATGCTTGTTTAAGGGGAAAGGTGAGTTGGGGTGCTGCATAAAACCAGAGATTGAAATGAGCACAGATAAAGTTCCTTAAGCCAAATATGGAATAGACAAGAGCTACTCCTTGCTCAACGAAATGGACTCAACACCGCATATTAAACGCCTAAGAATGTACCTGACTCTTAAGTATCTTAAAACCTATGGATTGCTATGTCTCCGAAAGAGAATCAAGCATGTGTACAGGGACATAAACGCAGCAGTGATAGGATTGGAGAGGTTCGGTGAGCAAATGAAGACCCTTTGAAGTCATATTGCATGGTACCCATTCCACGGGTTTCAACTACCCAGGTTTAAGGTATTCTTCCTTCAGCTAAAACATGCATGTGGAACCTAGAGTATGATCAACCATGTGATCGGGAGACGTGTTCAAATATGTCTCAGTTTTCGTACCCTGGTACTCGGGTGCAACATTCCAGACGCTTTACTAACACTCTCCCGACTTGGAGAGTCAGTGCCTTTAACCTCCTGTTTGGCCCAGTTTGCAATTTCTGCGGAAGATGAACAGGAATAGCGAGAACCAATGAGAGACTAGCTGGAGGTGTCTGGACGGGCAAATTTAACTCTCATTTCCCACCAGGAAGAGGAAATAACCAAAGGCTCAGCGTGCCGTGCCGGAACCAGATTAGGGCCTGAAGCCATCCTGCGGTGTTGCAGCCAGCTCACAAGAAAACGAGTTGAAGAAAGGAGCTCAGGGGCACTGTAATTCACAAACCTGCAGAGTTATAAATGACAACTATCGTCCAAAAATATACTGAAGTAAGGCTGCCAAGAGGACTTGAAAGCGGGGCAGAATTGCAGGAAACCGATTTCAGGAGGTAGACTGGAATTGCATTGAAAGCATAGGAAAAGAGGCAGAACGTCCACAATGATGCACTTGGCCAAAAAGGGCGTATGCGTTTTTTCCTGAATATATTCAGGAAAAAACGCATACGCCCTTTTTGGCCAACCAAGCAAGCTTGCAAAGGAAATCTGCACTACAATGAAGTCTCACTTCCCCCCGGTCAAAAGGGCCATCTGAAAAAAGTGTAAAATCCAGAAAGGCAGGACAGGCCATGGAGAACTGGGAGCCTTGTTATGCTGATGGGCGGGATGTAAATTGCCAACAGACACTCGGGAGAAGTGTATGGTGTTTCCTGAAACGTCTAAAAAACAAAGCAACAGAGCCTAGGGCACTTCCACTTATGGTCCTATAGCTTAGGGAAATTAAAATCAAAAAGATACAGCCACCCCAATGTTTGGGACGCCTCTGTTTACAAGAACCTCGTTTACCGTACAAGTTCAATATCACAGAAAGTGAAAAATGGATAAAGAACTTGTGGTACTTACGTACAATGCAGTATCACTCAGCAGTGAAATCTATGTCATCAGGCCCGTAGCAGCACAATGAGTGGATTCAGGTACGATGATTCTAACTGAAATAAGTCACACAGAAAAAGAAACATCATAAGATATCAGTAATACACGGAATGTAAACTTGGCTACACAGGAACTGAATTACAGAACAGAACAGGGTCTCAAATTTAGAAAACCAACTTATGCTTGTTTAAGGGTAAAGGTGAGTTGGGGTGCTGCATAAAACCAGAGATTGAAATGAGCACAGATAAAGTTCCTTAAGCCAAATATGGAATAGACAAGAGCTACTCCTTGCTCAACGAAATGGACTCAACACCGCATATTAAACGCCTAAGAATGTACCTGACTCTTAAGTATCTTAAAACCTATGGATTGCTATGTCTCCGAAAGAGAATCAAGCATGTGTACAGGGACATAAACGCAGCAGTGATAGGATTGGAGAGGTTCGGTGAGCAAATGAAGACCCTTTGAAGTCATATTGCATGGTACCCATTCCACGGGTTTCAACTACCCAGGTTTAAGGTATTCTTCCTTCAGCTAAAACATGCATGTGGAACCTAGAGTATGATCAACCATGTGATCGGGAGACGTGTTCAAATATGTCTCAGTTTTCGTACCCTGGTACTCGGGTGCAACATTCCAGATGCTTTACTAACACTCTCCCGACTTGGAGAGTCAGTCGCTTTAACCTCCTGTTTGGCCCAGTTTGCAATTTCTGCGGAAGATGAACAGGAATAGCGAGAACCAATGAGAGACTAGCTGGAGGTGTCTGGACGGGCAAATTTAACTCTCATTTCCCACCAGGAAGAGGAAATAACCAAAGGCTCAGCGTGCCGTGCCGGAACCAGATTAGGGCCTGAAGCCATCCTGCGGTGTGCGGCCAGCTCACAAGAAAACGAGTTGAAGAAAGGAGCTCAGGGGCACTGTAATTCACAAACCTGCAGAGTTATAAATGACAACTATCGTCCAAAAATATACTGAAGTAAGGCTGCCAAGAGGACTTGAAAGCGGGGCAGAATTGCAGGAAACCGATTTCAGGAGGTAGACTGGAATTGCACTGAAAGCATAGGAAAAGAGGCAGAACGTCCACAATGATGCACTTGGCCAAAAAGGGCGTATGCGTTTTTTCCTGAATATATTCAGGAAAAAACGCATACGCCCTTTTTGGCCAACCAAGCAAGCTTGCAAAGGAAATCTGCACTACAATGAAGTCTCACTTCCCCCCGGTCAAAAGGGCCATCTGAAAAAAGTGTAAAATCCAGAAAGGCAGGACAGGCCATGGAGAACTGGGAGCCTTGTTATGCTGATGGGCGGGATGTAAATTGCCAACAGACACTCGGGAGAAGTGTATGGTGTTTCCTGAAACGTCTAAAAAACAAAGCAACAGAGCCTAGGGCACTTCCACTTATGGTCCTATAGCTTAGGGAAATTAAAATCAAAAAGATACAGCCACCCCAATGTTTGGGACGCCTCTGTATACAAGAACCTCGTTTACCGTACAAGTTCAATATCACAGAAAGTGAAAAATGGATAAAGAACTTGTGGTACTTACGTACAATGCTGTATCACTCAGCAGTGAAATCTATGTCATCAGGCCCGTAGCAGCACAATGAGTGGATTCAGGTACGATGATTCTAACTGAAATAAGTCACACAGAAAAAGAAACATCATAAGATATCAGTAATACACGGAATGTAAACTTGGCTACACAGGAACTGAATTACAGAACAGAACAGGGTCTCAAATTTAGAAAACCAACTTATGCTTGTTTAAGGGGAAAGGTGAGTTGGGGTGCTGCATAAAACCAGAGATTGAAATGAGCACAGATAAAGTTCCTTAAGCCAAATATGGAATAGACAAGAGCTACTCCTTGCTCAACGAAATGGACTCAACACCGCATATTAAACGCCTAAGAATGTACCTGACTCTTAAGTATCTTAAAACCTATGGATTGCTATGTCTCCGAAAGAGAATCAAGCATGTGTACAGGGACATAAACGCAGCAGTGATAGGATTGGAGAGGTTCGGTGAGCAAATGAAGACCCTTTGAAGTCATATTGCATGGTACCCATTCCACGGGTTTCAACTACCCAGGTTTAAGGTATTCTTCCTTCAGCTAAAACATGCATGTGGAACCTAGAGTATGATCAACCATGTGATCGGGAGACGTGTTCAAATATGTCTCAGTTTTCGTACCCTGGTACTCGGGTGCAACATTCCAGACGCTTTACTAACACTCTCCCGACTTGGAGAGTCAGTCCCTTTAACCTCCTGTTTGGCCCAGTTTGCAATTTCTGCGGAAGATGAACAGGAATAGCGAGAACCAATGAGAGACTAGCTGGAGGTGTCTGGACGGGCAAATTTAACTCTCATTTCCCACCAGGAAGAGGAAATAACCAAAGGCTCAGCGTGCCGTGCCGGAACCAGATTAGGGCCTGAAGCCATCCTGCGGTGTGCGGCCAGCTCACAAGAAAACGAGTTGAAGAAAGGAGCTCAGGGGCACTGTAATTCACAAACCTGCAGAGTTATAAATGACAACTATCGTCCAAAAATATACTGAAGTAAGGCTGCCAAGAGGACTTGAAAGCGGGGCAGAATTGCAGGAAACCGATTTCAGGAGGTAGACTGGAATTGCATTGAAAGCATAGGAAAAGAGGCAGAACGTCCACAATGATGCACTTGGCCAAAAAGGGCGTATGCGTTTTTTCCTGAATATATTCAGGAAAAAACGCATACGCCCTTTTTGGCCAACCAAGCAAGCTTGCAAAGGAAATCTGCACTACAATGAAGTCTCACTTCCCCCCGGTCAAAAGGGCCATCTGAAAAAAGTGTAAAATCCAGAAAGGCAGGACAGGCCATGGAGAACTGGGAGCCTTGTTATACTGATGGGCGGGATGTACATTGCCAACAGACACTCGGGAGAAGTGTATGGTGTTTCCTGAAACATCTAAAAAACAAAGCAACAGAGCCTAGGGCACTTCCACTTATGGTCCTATAGCTTAGGGAAATTAAAATCAAAAAGATACAGCCACCCCAATGTTTGGGACGCCTCTGTTTACAAGAACCTCGTTTACCGTACAAGTTCAATATCACAGAAAGTGAAAAATGGATAAAGAACTTGTGGTACTTACGTACAATGCAGTATCACTCAGCAGTGAAATCTATGTCATCAGGCCCGTAGCAGCACAATGAGTGGATTCAGGTACGATGATTCTAACTGAAATAAGTCACACAGAAAAAGAAACATCATAAGATATCAGTAATACACGGAATGTAAACTTGGCTACACAGGAACTGAATTACAGAACAGAACAGGGTCTCAAATTTAGAAAACCAACTTATGCTTGTTTAAGGGTAAAGGTGAGTTGGGGTGCTGCATAAAACCAGAGATTGAAATGAGCACAGATAAAGTTCCTTAAGCCAAATATGGAATAGACAAGAGCTACTCCTTGCTCAACGAAATGGACTCAACACCGCATATTAAACGCCTCAGAATGTACCTGACTCTTAAGTATCTTAAAACCTATGGATTGCTATGTCTCCGAAAGAGAATCAAGCATGTGTACAGGGACATAAACGCAGCAGTGATAGGATTGGAGAGGTTCGGTGAGCAAATGAAGACCCTTTGAAGTCATATTGCATGGTACCCATTCCACGGGTTTCAACTACCCAGGTTTAAGGTATTCTTCCTTCAGCTAAAACATGCATGTGGAACCTAGAGTATGATCAACCATGTGATCGGGAGACGTGTTCAAATATGTCTCAGTTTTCGTACCCTGGTACTCGGGTGCAACATTCCAGACGCTTTACTAACACTCTCCCGACTTGGAGAGTCAGTCGCTTTAACCTCCTGTTTGGCCCAGTTTGCAATTTCTGCGGAAGATGAACAGGAATAGCGAGAACCAATGAGAGACTAGCTGGAGGTGTCTGGACGGGCAAATTTAACTCTCATTTCCCACCAGGAAGAGGAAATAACCAAAGGCTCAGCGTGCCGTGCCGGAACCAGATTAGGGCCTGAAGCCATCCTGCGGTGTGCGGCCAGCTCACAAGAAAACGAGTTGAAGAAAGGAGCTCAGGGGCACTGTAATTCACAAACCTGCAGAGTTATAAATGACAACTATCGTCCAAAAATATACTGAAGTAAGGCTGCCAAGAGGACTTGAAAGCGGGGCAGAATTGCAGGAAACCGATTTCAGGAGGTAGACTGGAATTGCACTGAAAGCATAGGAAAAGAGGCAGAACGTCCACAATGATGCACTTGGCCAAAAAGGGCGTATGCGTTTTTTCCTGAATATATTCAGGAAAAAACGCATACGCCCTTTTTGGCCAACCAAGCAAGCTTGCAAAGGAAATCTGCACTACAATGAAGTCTCACTTCCCCCCGGTCAAAAGGGCCATCTGAAAAAAGTGTAAAATCCAGAAAGGCAGGACAGGCCATGGAGAACTGGGAGCCTTGTTATGCTGATGGGCGGGATGTAAATTGCCAACAGACACTCGGGAGAAGTGTATGGTGTTTCCTGAAACGTCTAAAAAACAAAGCAACAGAGCCTAGGGCACTTCCACTTATGGTCCTATAGCTTAGGGAAATTAAAATCAAAAAGATACAGCCACCCCAATGTTTGGGACGCCTCTGTATACAAGAACCTCGTTTACCGTACAAGTTCAATATCACAGAAAGTGAAAAATGGATAAAGAACTTGTGGTACTTACGTACAATGCTGTATCACTCAGCAGTGAAATCTATGTCATCAGGCCCGTAGCAGCACAATGAGTGGATTCAGGTACGATGATTCTAACTGAAATAAGTCACACAGAAAAAGAAACATCATAAGATATCAGTAATACACGGAATGTAAACTTGGCTACACAGGAACTGAATTACAGAACAGAACAGGGTCTCAAATTTAGAAAACCAACTTATGCTTGTTTAAGGGGAAAGGTGAGTTGGGGTGCTGCATAAAACCAGAGATTGAAATGAGCACAGATAAAGTTCCTTAAGCCAAATATGGAATAGACAAGAGCTACTCCTTGCTCAACGAAATGGACTCAACACCGCATATTAAACGCCTAAGAATGTACCTGACTCTTAAGTATCTTAAAACCTATGGATTGCTATGTCTCCGAAAGAGAATCAAGCATGTGTACAGGGACATAAACGCAGCAGTGATAGGATTGGAGAGGTTCGGTGAGCAAATGAAGACCCTTTGAAGTCATATTGCATGGTACCCATTCCACGGGTTTCAACTACCCAGGTTTAAGGTATTCTTCCTTCAGCTAAAACATGCATGTGGAACCTAGAGTATGATCAACCATGTGATCGGGAGACGTGTTCAAATATGTCTCAGTTTTCGTACCCTGGTACTCGGGTGCAACATTCCAGACGCTTTACTAACACTCTCCCGACTTGGAGAGTCAGTCCCTTTAACCTCCTGTTTGGCCCAGTTTGCAATTTCTGCGGAAGATGAACAGGAATAGCGAGAACCAATGAGAGACTAGCTGGAGGTGTCTGGACGGGCAAATTTAACTCTCATTTCCCACCAGGAAGAGGAAATAACCAAAGGCTCAGCGTGCCGTGCCGGAACCAGATTAGGGCCTGAAGCCATCCTGCGGTGTGCGGCCAGCTCACAAGAAAACGAGTTGAAGAAAGGAGCTCAGGGGCACTGTAATTCACAAACCTGCAGAGTTATAAATGACAACTATCGTCCAAAAATATACTGAAGTAAGGCTGCCAAGAGGACTTGAAAGCGGGGCAGAATTGCAGGAAACCGATTTCAGGAGGTAGACTGGAATTGCATTGAAAGCATAGGAAAAGAGGCAGAACGTCCACAATGATGCACTTGGCCAAAAAGGGCGTATGCGTTTTTTCCTGAATATATTCAGGAAAAAACGCATACGCCCTTTTTGGCCAACCAAGCAAGCTTGCAAAGGAAATCTGCACTACAATGAAGTCTCACTTCCCCCCGGTCAAAAGGGCCATCTGAAAAAAGTGTAAAATCCAGAAAGGCAGGACAGGCCATGGAGAACTGGGAGCCTTGTTATACTGATGGGCGGGATGTACATTGCCAACAGACACTCGGGAGAAGTGTATGGTGTTTCCTGAAACGTCTAAAAAACAAAGCAACAGAGCCTAGGGCACTTCCACTTATGGTCCTATAGCTTAGGGAAATTAAAATCAAAAAGATACAGCCACCCCAATGTTTGGGACGCCTCTGTTTACAAGAACCTCGTTTACCGTACAAGTTCAATATCACAGAAAGTGAAAAATGGATAAAGAACTTGTGGTACTTACGTACAATGCAGTATCACTCAGCAGTGAAATCTATGTCATCAGGCCCGTAGCAGCACAATGAGTGGATTCAGGTACGATGATTCTAACTGAAATAAGTCACACAGAAAAAGAAACATCATAAGATATCAGTAATACACGGAATGTAAACTTGGCTACACAGGAACTGAATTACAGAACAGAACAGGGTCTCAAATTTAGAAAACCAACTTATGCTTGTTTAAGGGTAAAGGTGAGTTGGGGTGCTGCATAAAACCAGAGATTGAAATGAGCACAGATAAAGTTCCTTAAGCCAAATATGGAATAGACAAGAGCTACTCCTTGCTCAACGAAATGGACTCAACACCGCATATTAAACGCCTCAGAATGTACCTGACTCTTAAGTATCTTAAAACCTATGGATTGCTATGTCTCCGAAAGAGAATCAAGCATGTGTACAGGGACATAAACGCAGCAGTGATAGGATTGGAGAGGTTCGGTGAGCAAATGAAGACCCTTTGAAGTCATATTGCATGGTACCCATTCCACGGGTTTCAACTACCCAGGTTTAAGGTATTCTTCCTTCAGCTAAAACATGCATGTGGAACCTAGAGTATGATCAACCATGTGATCGGGAGACGTGTTCAAATATGTCTCAGTTTTCGTACCCTGGTACTCGGGTGCAACATTCCAGACGCTTTACTAACACTCTCCCGACTTGGAGAGTCAGTCCCTTTAACCTCCTGTTTGGCCCAGTTTGCAATTTCTGCGGAAGATGAACAGGAATAGCGAGAACCAATGAGAGACTAGCTGGAGGTGTCTGGACGGGCAAATTTAACTCTCATTTCCCACCAGGAAGAGGAAATAACCAAAGGCTCAGCGTGCCGTGCCGGAACCAGATTAGGGCCTGAAGCCATCCTGCGGTGTTGCGGCCAGCTCACAAGAAAGCGAGTTGAAGAAAGGAGCTCAGGGGCACTGTAATTCACAAACCTGCAGAGTTATAAATGACAACTATCGTCCAAAAATATACTGAAGTAAGGCTGCCAAGAGGACTTGAAAGCGGGGCAGAATTGCAGGAAACCGATTTCAGGAGGTAGACTGGAATTGCATTGAAAGCATAGGAAAAGAGGCAGAACGTCCACAATGATGCACTTGGCCAAAAAGGGCGTATGCATTTTTTCCTGAATATATTCAGGAAAAAACGCATACGCCCTTTTTGGCCAACCAAGCAAGCTTGCAAAGGAAATCTGCACTACAATGAAGTCTCACTTCCCCCCGGTCAAAAGGGCCATCTGAAAAAAGTGTAAAATCCAGAAAGGCAGGACAGGCCATGGAGAACTGGGAGCCTTGTTATGCTGATGGGCGGGATGTAAATTGCCAACAGACACTCGGGAGAAGTGTATGGTGTTTCCTGAAACGTCTAAAAAACAAAGCAACAGAGCCTAGGGCACTTCCACTTATGGTCCTATAGCTTAGGGAAATTAAAATCAAAAAGATACAGCCACCCCAATGTTTGGGACGCCTCTGTTTACAAGAACCTCGTTTACCGTACAAGTTCAATATCACAGAAAGTGAAAAATGGATAAAGAACTTGTGGTACTTACGTACAATGCAGTATCACTCAGCAGTGAAATCTATGTCATCAGGCCCGTAGCAGCACAATGAGTGGATTCAGGTACGATGATTCTAACTGAAATAAGTCACACAGAAAAAGAAACATCATAAGATATCAGTAATACACGGAATGTAAACTTGGCTACACAGGAACTGAATTACAGAACAGAACAGGGTCTCAAATTTAGAAAACCAACTTATGCTTGTTTAAGGGTAAAGGTGAGTTGGGGTGCTGCATAAAACCAGAGATTGAAATGAGCACAGATAAAGTTCCTTAAGCCAAATATGGAATAGACAAGAGCTACTCCTTGCTCAACGAAATGGACTCAACACCGCATATTAAACGCCTAAGAATGTACCTGACTCTTAAGTATCTTAAAACCTATGGATTGCTATGTCTCCGAAAGAGAATCAAGCATGTGTACAGGGACATAAACGCAGCAGTGATAGGATTGGAGAGGTTCGGTGAGCAAATGAAGACCCTTTGAAGTCATATTGCATGGTACCCATTCCACGGGTTTCAACTACCCAGGTTTAAGGTATTCTTCCTTCAGCTAAAACATGCATGTGGAACCTAGAGTATGATCAACCATGTGATCGGGAGACGTGTTCAAATATGTCTCAGTTTTCGTACCCTGGTACTCGGGTGCAACATTCCAGACGCTTTACTAACACTCTCCCGACTTGGAGAGTCAGTCCCTTTAACCTCCTGTTTGGCCCAGTTTGCAATTTCTGCGGAAGATGAACAGGAATAGCGAGAACCAATGAGAGACTAGCTGGAGGTGTCTGGACGGGCAAATTTAACTCTCATTTCCCACCAGGAAGAGGAAATAACCAAAGGCTCAGCGTGCCGTGCCGGAACCAGATTAGGGCCTGAAGCCATCCTGCGGTGTTGTGGCCAGCTCACAAGAAAAGGAGTTGAAGAAAGGAGCTCAGGGGCACTGTAATTCACAAACCTGCAGAGTTATAAATGACAACTATCGTCCAAAAATATACTGAAGTAAGGCTGCCAAGAGGACTTGAAAGCGGGGCAGAATTGCAGGAAACCGATTTCAGGAGGTAGACTGGAATTGCATTGAAAGCATAGGAAAAGAGGCAGAACGTCCACAATGATGCACTTGGCCAAAAAGGGCGTATGCGTTGTTTCCTGAATATATTCAGGAAAAAACGCATACGCCCTTTTTGGCCAACCAAGCAAGCTTGCAAAGGAAATCTGCACTACAATGAAGTCTCACTTCCCCCTGGTCAAAAGGGCCATCTGAAAAAAGTGTAAAATCCAGAAAGGCAGGACAGGCCATGGAGAACTGGGAGCCTTGTTATACTGATGGGCGGGATGTACATTGCCAACAGACACTCGGGAGAAGTGTATGGTGTTTCCTGAAACATCTAAAAAACAAAGCAACAGAGCCTAGGGCACTTCCACTTATGGTCCTATAGCTTAGGGAAATTAAAATCAAAAAGATACAGCCACCCCAATGTTTGGGACGCCTCTGTTTACAAGAACCTCGTTTACCGTACAAGTTCAATATCACAGAAAGTGAAAAATGGATAAAGAACTTGTGGTACTTACGTACAATGCAGTATCACTCAGCAGTGAAATCTATGTCATCAGGCCCGTAGCAGCACAATGAGTGGATTCAGGTACGATGATTCTAACTGAAATAAGTCACACAGAAAAAGAAACATCATAAGATATCAGTAATACACGGAATGTAAACTTGGCTACACAGGAACTGAATTACAGAACAGAACAGGGTCTCAAATTTAGAAAACCAACTTATGCTTGTTTAAGGGGAAAGGTGAGTTGGGGTGCTGCATAAAACCAGAGATTGAAATGAGCACAGATAAAGTTCCTTAAGCCAAATATGGAATAGACAAGAGCTACTCCTTGCTCAACGAAATGGACTCAACACCGCATATTAAACGCCTAAGAATGTACCTGACTCTTAAGTATCTTAAAACCTATGGATTGCTATGTCTCCGAAAGAGAATCAAGCATGTGTACAGGGACATAAACGCAGCAGTGATAGGATTGGAGAGGTTCGGTGAGCAAATGAAGACCCTTTGAAGTCATATTGCATGGTACCCATTCCACGGGTTTCAACTACCCAGGTTTAAGGTATTCTTCCTTCAGCTAAAACATGCATGTGGAACCTAGAGTATGATCAACCATGTGATCGGGAGACGTGTTCAAATATGTCTCAGTTTTCGTACCCTGGTACTCGGGTGCAACATTCCAGACGCTTTACTAACACTCTCCCGACTTGGAGAGTCAGTGCCTTTAACCTCCTGTTTGGCCCAGTTTGCAATTTCTGCGGAAGATGAACAGGAATAGCGAGAACCAATGAGAGACTAGCTGGAGGTGTCTGGACGGGCAAATTTAACTCTCATTTCCCACCAGGAAGAGGAAATAACCAAAGGCTCAGTGTGCCGTGCCGGAACCAGATTAGGGCCTGAAGCCATCCTGCGGTGTTGCAGCCAGCTCACAAGAAAACGAGTTGAAGAAAGGAGCTCAGGGGCACTGTAATTCACAAACCTGCAGAGTTATAAATGACAACTATCGTCCAAAAATATACTGAAGTAAGGCTGCCAAGAGGACTTGAAAGCGGGGCAGAATTGCAGGAAACCGATTTCAGGAGGTAGACTGGAATTGCATTGAAAGCATAGGAAAAGAGGCAGAACGTCCACAATGATGCACTTGGCCAAAAAGGGCGTATGCGTTTTTTCCTGAATATATTCAGGAAAAAACGCATACGCCCTTTTTGGCCAACCAAGCAAGCTTGCAAAGGAAATCTGCACTACAATGAAGTCTCACTTCCCCCCGGTCAAAAGGGCCATCTGAAAAAAGTGTAAAATCCAGAAAGGCAGGACAGGCCATGGAGAACTGGGAGCCTTGTTATGCTGATGGGCGGGATGTAAATTGCCAACAGACACTCGGGAGAAGTGTATGGTGTTTCCTGAAACGTCTAAAAAACAAAGCAACAGAGCCTAGGGCACTTCCACTTATGGTCCTATAGCTTAGGGAAATTAAAATCAAAAAGATACAGCCACCCCAATGTTTGGGACGCCTCTGTTTACAAGAACCTCGTTTACCGTACAAGTTCAATATCACAGAAAGTGAAAAATGGATAAAGAACTTGTGGTACTTACGTACAATGCAGTATCACTCAGCAGTGAAATCTATGTCATCAGGCCCGTAGCAGCACAATGAGTGGATTCAGGTACGATGATTCTAACTGAAATAAGTCACACAGAAAAAGAAACATCATAAGATATCAGTAATACACGGAATGTAAACTTGGCTACACAGGAACTGAATTACAGAACAGAACAGGGTCTCAAATTTAGAAAACCAACTTATGCTTGTTTAAGGGTAAAGGTGAGTTGGGGTGCTGCATAAAACCAGAGATTGAAATGAGCACAGATAAAGTTCCTTAAGCCAAATATGGAATAGACAAGAGCTACTCCTTGCTCAACGAAATGGACTCAACACCGCATATTAAACGCCTAAGAATGTACCTGACTCTTAAGTATCTTAAAACCTATGGATTGCTATGTCTCCGAAAGAGAATCAAGCATGTGTACAGGGACATAAACGCAGCAGTGATAGGATTGGAGAGGTTCGGTGAGCAAATGAAGACCCTTTGAAGTCATATTGCATGGTACCCATTCCACGGGTTTCAACTACCCAGGTTTAAGGTATTCTTCCTTCAGCTAAAACATGCATGTGGAACCTAGAGTATGATCAACCATGTGATCGGGAGACGTGTTCAAATATGTCTCAGTTTTCGTACCCTGGTACTCGGGTGCAACATTCCAGACGCTTTACTAACACTCTCCCGACTTGGAGAGTCAGTCCCTTTAACCTCCTGTTTGGCCCAGTTTGCAATTTCTGCGGAAGATGAACAGGAATAGCGAGAACCAATGAGAGACTAGCTGGAGGTGTCTGGACGGGCAAATTTAACTCTCATTTCCCACCAGGAAGAGGAAATAACCAAAGGCTCAGCGTGCCGTGCCGGAACCGGATTAGGGCCTGAAGCCATCCTGCGGTGTGCGGCCAGCTCACAAGAAAACGAGTTGAAGAAAGGAGCTCAGGGGCACTGTAATTCACAAACCTGCAGAGTTATAAATGACAACTATCGTCCAAAAATATACTGAAGTAAGGCTGCCAAGAGGACTTGAAAGCGGGGCAGAATTGCAGGAAACCGATTTCAGGAGGTAGACTGGAATTGCATTGAAAGCATAGGAAAAGAGGCAGAACGTCCACAATGATGCACTTGGCCAAAAAGGGCGTATGCGTTTTTTCCTGAATATATTCAGGAAAAAACGCATACGCCCTTTTTGGCCAACCAAGCAAGCTTGCAAAGGAAATCTGCACTACAATGAAGTCTCACTTCCCCCCGGTCAAAAGGGCCATCTGAAAAAAGTGTAAAATCCAGAAAGGCAGGACAGGCCATGGAGAACTGGGAGCCTTGTTATGCTGATGGGCGGGATGTAAATTGCCAACAGACACTCGGGAGAAGTGTATGGTGTTTCCTGAAACGTCTAAAAAACAAAGCAACAGAGCCTAGGGCACTTCCACTTATGGTCCTATAGCTTAGGGAAATTAAAATCAAAAAGATACAGCCACCCCAATGTTTGGGACGCCTCTGTATACAAGAACCTCGTTTACCGTACAAGTTCAATATCACAGAAAGTGAAAAATGGATAAAGAACTTGTGGTACTTACGTACAATGCTGTATCACTCAGCAGTGAAATCTATGTCATCAGGCCCGTAGCAGCACAATGAGTGGATTCAGGTACGATGATTCTAACTGAAATAAGTCACACAGAAAAAGAAACATCATAAGATATCAGTAATACACGGAATGTAAACTTGGCTACACAGGAACTGAATTACAGAACAGAACAGGGTCTCAAATTTAGAAAACCAACTTATGCTTGTTTAAGGGGAAAGGTGAGTTGGGGTGCTGCATAAAACCAGAGATTGAAATGAGCACAGATAAAGTTCCTTAAGCCAAATATGGAATAGACAAGAGCTACTCCTTGCTCAACGAAATGGACTCAACACCGCATATTAAACGCCTAAGAATGTACCTGACTCTTAAGTATCTTAAAACCTATGGATTGCTATGTCTCCGAAAGAGAATCAAGCATGTGTACAGGGACATAAACGCAGCAGTGATAGGATTGGAGAGGTTCGGTGAGCAAATGAAGACCCTTTGAAGTCATATTGCATGGTACCCATTCCACGGGTTTCAACTACCCAGGTTTAAGGTATTCTTCCTTCAGCTAAAACATGCATGTGGAACCTAGAGTATGATCAACCATGTGATCGGGAGACGTGTTCAAATATGTCTCAGTTTTCGTACCCTGGTACTCGGGTGCAACATTCCAGACGCTTTACTAACACTCTCCCGACTTGGAGAGTCAGTCCCTTTAACCTCCTGTTTGGCCCAGTTTGCAATTTCTGCGGAAGATGAACAGGAATAGCGAGAACCAATGAGAGACTAGCTGGAGGTGTCTGGACGGGCAAATTTAACTCTCATTTCCCACCAGGAAGAGGAAATAACCAAAGGCTCAGCGTGCCGTGCCGGAACCAGATTAGGGCCTGAAGCCATCTTGCGGTGTTGCGGCCAGCTCACAAGAAAGCGAGTTGAAGAAAGGAGCTCAGGGCACTGTAATTCACAAACCTGCAGAGTTATAAATGACAACTATCGTCCAAAAATATACTGAAGTAAGGCTGCCAAGAGGACTTGAAAGCGGGGCAGAATTGCAGGAAACCGATTTCAGGAGGTAGACTGGAATTGCATTGAAAGCATAGGAAAAGAGGCAGAACGTCCACAATGATGCACTTGGCCAAAAAGGGCGTATGCGTTTTTTCCTGAATATATTCAGGAAAAAACGCATACGCCCTTTTTGGCCAACCAAGCAAGCTTGCAAAGGAAATCTGCACTACAATGAAGTCTCACTTCCCCCCGGTCAAAAGGGCCATCTGAAAAAAGTGTAAAATCCAGAAAGGCAGGACAGGCCATGGAGAACTGGGAGCCTTGTTATGCTGATGGGCGGGATGTAAATTGCCAACAGACACTCGGGAGAAGTGTATGGTGTTTCCTGAAACGTCTAAAAAACAAAGCAACAGAGCCTAGGGCACTTCCACTTATGGTCCTATAGCTTAGGGAAATTAAAATCAAAAAGATACAGCCACCCCAATGTTTGGGACGCCTCTGTTTACAAGAACCTCGTTTACCGTACAAGTTCAATATCACAGAAAGTGAAAAATGGATAAAGAACTTGTGGTACTTACGTACAATGCAGTATCACTCAGCAGTGAAATCTATGTCATCAGGCCCGTAGCAGCACAATGAGTGGATTCAGGTACGATGATTCTAACTGAAATAAGTCACACAGAAAAAGAAACATCATAAGATATCAGTAATACACGGAATGTAAACTTGGCTACACAGGAACTGAATTACAGAACAGAACAGGGTCTCAAATTTAGAAAACCAACTTATGCTTGTTTAAGGGTAAAGGTGAGTTGGGGTGCTGCATAAAACCAGAGATTGAAATGAGCACAGATAAAGTTCCTTAAGCCAAATATGGAATAGACAAGAGCTACTCCTTGCTCAACGAAATGGACTCAACACCGCATATTAAACGCCTAAGAATGTACCTGACTCTTAAGTATCTTAAAACCTATGGATTGCTATGTCTCCGAAAGAGAATCAAGCATGTGTACAGGGACATAAACGCAGCAGTGATAGGATTGGAGAGGTTCGGTGAGCAAATGAAGACCCTTTGAAGTCATATTGCATGGTACCCATTCCACGGGTTTCAACTACCCAGGTTTAAGGTATTCTTCCTTCAGCTAAAACATGCATGTGGAACCTAGAGTATGATCAACCATGTGATCGGGAGACGTGTTCAAATATGTCTCAGTTTTCGTACCCTGGTACTCGGGTGCAACATTCCAGACGCTTTACTAACACTCTCCCGACTTGGAGAGTCAGTCCCTTTAACCTCCTGTTTGGCCCAGTTTGCAATTTCTGCGGAAGATGAACAGGAATAGCGAGAACCAATGAGAGACTAGCTGGAGGTGTCTGGACGGGCAAATTTAACTCTCATTTCCCACCAGGAAGAGGAAATAACCAAAGGCTCAGCGTGCCGTGCCGGAACCAGATTAGGGCCTGAAGCCATCCTGCGGTGTGCGGCCAGCTCACAAGAAAACGAGTTGAAGAAAGGAGCTCAGGGGCACTGTAATTCACAAACCTGCAGAGTTATAAATGACAACTATCGTCCAAAAATATACTGAAGTAAGGCTGCCAAGAGGACTTGAAAGCGGGGCAGAATTGCAGGAAACCGATTTCAGGAGGTAGACTGGAATTGCATTGAAAGCATAGGAAAAGAGGCAGAACGTCCACAATGATGCACTTGGCCAAAAAGGGCGTATGCGTTTTTTCCTGAATATATTCAGGAAAAAACGCATACGCCCTTTTTGGCCAACCAAGCAAGCTTGCAAAGGAAATCTGCACTACAATGAAGTCTCACTTCCCCCCGGTCAAAAGGGCCATCTGAAAAAAGTGTAAAATCCAGAAAGGCAGGACAGGCCATGGAGAACTGGGAGCCTTGTTATACTGATGGGCGGGATGTACATTGCCAACAGACACTCGGGAGAAGTGTATGGTGTTTCCTGAAACATCTAAAAAACAAAGCAACAGAGCCTAGGGCACTTCCACTTATGGTCCTATAGCTTAGGGAAATTAAAATCAAAAAGATACAGCCACCCCAATGTTTGGGACGCCTCTGTTTACAAGAACCTCGTTTACCGTACAAGTTCAATATCACAGAAAGTGAAAAATGGATAAAGAACTTGTGGTACTTACGTACAATGCAGTATCACTCAGCAGTGAAATCTATGTCATCAGGCCCGTAGCAGCACAATGAGTGGATTCAGGTACGATGATTCTAACTGAAATAAGTCACACAGAAAAAGAAACATCATAAGATATCAGTAATACACGGAATGTAAACTTGGCTACACAGGAACTGAATTACAGAACAGAACAGGGTCTCAAATTTAGAAAACCAACTTATGCTTGTTTAAGGGGAAAGGTGAGTTGGGGTGCTGCATAAAACCAGAGATTGAAATGAGCACAGATAAAGTTCCTTAAGCCAAATATGGAATAGACAAGAGCTACTCCTTGCTCAACGAAATGGACTCAACACCGCATATTAAACGCCTCAGAATGTACCTGACTCTTAAGTATCTTAAAACCTATGGATTGCTATGTCTCCGAAAGAGAATCAAGCATGTGTACAGGGACATAAACGCAGCAGTGATAGGATTGGAGAGGTTCGGTGAGCAAATGAAGACCCTTTGAAGTCATATTGCATGGTACCCATTCCACGGGTTTCAACTACCCAGGTTTAAGGTATTCTTCCTTCAGCTAAAACATGCATGTGGAACCTAGAGTATGATCAACCATGTGATCGGGAGACGTGTTCAAATATGTCTCAGTTTTCGTACCCTGGTACTCGGGTGCAACATTCCAGACGCTTTACTAACACTCTCCCGACTTGGAGAGTCAGTGCCTTTAACCTCCTGTTTGGCCCAGTTTGCAATTTCTGCGGAAGATGAACAGGAATAGCGAGAACCAATGAGAGACTAGCTGGAGGTGTCTGGACGGGCAAATTTAACTCTCATTTCCCACCAGGAAGAGGAAATAACCAAAGGCTCAGCGTGCCGTGCCGGAACCAGATTAGGGCCTGAAGCCATCCTGCGGTGTTGCGGCCAGCTCACAAGAAAGCGAGTTGAAGAAAGGAGCTCAGGGGCACTGTAATTCACAAACCTGCAGAGTTATAAATGACAACTATCGTCCAAAAATATACTGAAGTAAGGCTGCCAAGAGGACTTGAAAGCGGGGCAGAATTGCAGGAAACCGATTTCAGGAGGTAGACTGGAATTGCATTGAAAGCATAGGAAAAGAGGCAGAACGTCCACAATGATGCACTTGGCCAAAAAGGGCGTATGCGTTTTTTCCTGAATATATTCAGGAAAAAACGCATACGCCCTTTTTGGCCAACCAAGCAAGCTTGCAAAGGAAATCTGCACTACAATGAAGTCTCACTTCCCCCGGTCAAAAGGGCCATCTGAAAAAAGTGTAAAATCCAGAAAGGCAGGACAGGCCATGGAGAACTGGGAGCCTTGTTATGCTGATGGGCGGGATGTAAATTGCCAACAGACACTCGGGAGAAGTGTATGGTGTTTCCTGAAACGTCTAAAAAACAAAGCAACAGAGCCTAGGGCACTTCCACTTATGGTCCTATAGCTTAGGGAAATTAAAATCAAAAAGATACAGCCACCCCAATGTTTGGGACGCCTCTGTTTACAAGAACCTCGTTTACCGTACAAGTTCAATATCACAGAAAGTGAAAAATGGATAAAGAACTTGTGGTACTTACGTACAATGCAGTATCACTCAGCAGTGAAATCTATGTCATCAGGCCCGTAGCAGCACAATGAGTGGATTCAGGTACGATGATTCTAACTGAAATAAGTCACACAGAAAAAGAAACATCATAAGATATCAGTAATACACGGAATGTAAACTTGGCTACACAGGAACTGAATTACAGAACAGAACAGGGTCTCAAATTTAGAAAACCAACTTATGCTTGTTTAAGGGTAAAGGTGAGTTGGGGTGCTGCATAAAACCAGAGATTGAAATGAGCACAGATAAAGTTCCTTAAGCCAAATATGGAATAGACAAGAGCTACTCCTTGCTCAACGAAATGGACTCAACACCGCATATTAAACGCCTAAGAATGTACCTGACTCTTAAGTATCTTAAAACCTATGGATTGCTATGTCTCCGAAAGAGAATCAAGCATGTGTACAGGGACATAAACGCAGCAGTGATAGGATTGGAGAGGTTCGGTGAGCAAATGAAGACCCTTTGAAGTCATATTGCATGGTACCCATTCCACGGGTTTCAACTACCCAGGTTTAAGGTATTCTTCCTTCAGCTAAAACATGCATGTGGAACCTAGAGTATGATCAACCATGTGATCGGGAGACGTGTTCAAATATGTCTCAGTTTTCGTACCCTGGTACTCGGGTGCAACATTCCAGACGCTTTACTAACACTCTCCCGACTTGGAGAGTCAGTGCCTTTAACCTCCTGTTTGGCCCAGTTTGCAATTTCTGCGGAAGATGAACAGGAATAGCGAGAACCAATGAGAGACTAGCTGGAGGTGTCTGGACGGGCAAATTTAACTCTCATTTCCCACCAGGAAGAGGAAATAACCAAAGGCTCAGCATGCCGTGCCGGAACCAGATTAGGGCCTGAAGCCATCCTGCGGTGTTGCGGCCAGCTCACAAGAAAACGAGTTGAAGAAAGGAGCTCAGGGGCACTGTAATTCACAAACCTGCAGAGTTATAAATGACAACTATCGTCCAAAAATATACTGAAGTAAGGCTGCCAAGAGGACTTGAAAGCGGGGCAGAATTGCAGGAAACCGATTTCAGGAGGTAGACTGGAATTGCATTGAAAGCATAGGAAAAGAGGCAGAACGTCCACAATGATGCACTTGGCCAAAAAGGGCGTATGCGTTTTTTCCGGAATATATTCAGGAAAAAACGCATACGCCCTTTTTGGCCAACCAAGCAAGCTTGCAAAGGAAATCTGCACTACAATGAAGTCTCACTTCCCCCCGGTCAAAAGGGCCATCTGAAAAAAGTGTAAAATCCAGAAAGGCAGCACAGGCCATGGAGAACTGGGAGCCTTGTTATGCTGATGGGCGGGATGTAAATTGCCAACAGACACTCGGGAGAAGTGTATGGTGTTTCCTGAAACGTCTAAAAAACAAAGCAACAGAGCCTAGGGCACTTCCACTTATGGTCCTATAGCTTAGGGAAATTAAAATCAAAAAGATACAGCCACCCCAATGTTTGGGACGCCTCTGTATACAAGAACCTCGTTTACCGTACAAGTTCAATATCACAGAAAGTGAAAAATGGATAAAGAACTTGTGGTACTTACGTACAATGCTGTATCACTCAGCAGTGAAATCTATGTCATCAGGCCCGTAGCAGCACAATGAGTGGATTCAGGTACGATGATTCTAACTGAAATAAGTCACACAGAAAAAGAAACATCATAAGATATCAGTAATACACGGAATGTAAACTTGGCTACACAGGAACTGAATTACAGAACAGAACAGGGTCTCAAATTTAGAAAACCAACTTATGCTTGTTTAAGGGTAAAGGTGAGTTGGGGTGCTGCATAAAACCAGAGATTGAAATGAGCACAGATAAAGTTCCTTAAGCCAAATATGGAATAGACAAGAGCTACTCCTTGCTCAACGAAATGGACTCAACACCGCATATTAAACGCCTAAGAATGTACCTGACTCTTAAGTATCTTAAAACCTATGGATTGCTATGTCTCCGAAAGAGAATCAAGCATGTGTACAGGGACATAAACGCAGCAGTGATAGGATTGGAGAGGTTCGGTGAGCAAATGAAGACCCTTTGAAGTCATATTGCATGGTACCCATTCCACGGGTTTCAACTACCCAGGTTTAAGGTATTCTTCCTTCAGCTAAAACATGCATGTGGAACCTAGAGTATGATCAACCATGTGATCGGGAGACGTGTTCAAATATGTCTCAGTTTTCGTACCCTGGTACTCGGGTGCAACATTCCAGACGCTTTACTAACACTCTCCCGACTTGGAGAGTCAGTCCCTTTAACCTCCTGTTTGGCCCAGTTTGCAATTTCTGCGGAAGATGAACAGGAATAGCGAGAACCAATGAGAGACTAGCTGGAGGTGTCTGGACGGGCAAATTTAACTCTCATTTCCCACCAGGAAGAGGAAATAACCAAAGGCTCAGCGTGCCGTGCCGGAACCAGATTAGGGCCTGAAGCCATCCTGCGGTGTTGCGGCCAGCTCACAAGAAAGCGAGTTGAAGAAAGGAGCTCAGGGCACTGTAATTCACAAACCTGCAGAGTTATAAATGACAACTATCGTCCAAAAATATACTGAAGTAAGGCTGCCAAGAGGACTTGAAAGCGGGGCAGAATTGCAGGAAACCGATTTCAGGAGGTAGACTGGAATTGCATTGAAAGCATAGGAAAAGAGGCAGAACGTCCACAATGATGCACTTGGCCAAAAAGGGCGTATGCGTTTTTTCCTGAATATATTCAGGAAAAAACGCATACGCCCTTTTTGGCCAACCAAGCAAGCTTGCAAAGGAAATCTGCACTACAATGAAGTCTCACTTCCCCCCGGTCAAAAGGGCCATCTGAAAAAAGTGTAAAATCCAGAAAGGCAGGACAGGCCATGGAGAACTGGGAGCCTTGTTATACTGATGGGCGGGATGTACATTGCCAACAGACACTCGGGAGAAGTGTATGGTGTTTCCTGAAACATCTAAAAAACAAAGCAACAGAGCCTAGGGCACTTCCACTTATGGTCCTATAGCTTAGGGAAATTAAAATCAAAAAGATACAGCCACCCCAATGTTTGGGACGCCTCTGTTTACAAGAACCTCGTTTACCGTACAAGTTCAATATCACAGAAAGTGAAAAATGGATAAAGAACTTGTGGTACTTACGTACAATGCAGTATCACTCAGCAGTGAAATCTATGTCATCAGGCCCGTAGCAGCACAATGAGTGGATTCAGGTACGATGATTCTAACTGAAATAAGTCACACAGAAAAAGAAACATCATAAGATATCAGTAATACACGGAATGTAAACTTGGCTACACAGGAACTGAATTACAGAACAGAACAGGGTCTCAAATTTAGAAAACCAACTTATGCTTGTTTAAGGGTAAAGGTGAGTTGGGGTGCTGCATAAAACCAGAGATTGAAATGAGCACAGATAAAGTTCCTTAAGCCAAATATGGAATAGACAAGAGCTACTCCTTGCTCAACGAAATGGACTCAACACCGCATATTAAACGCCTCAGAATGTACCTGACTCTTAAGTATCTTAAAACCTATGGATTGCTATGTCTCCGAAAGAGAATCAAGCATGTGTACAGGGACATAAACGCAGCAGTGATAGGATTGGAGAGGTTCGGTGAGCAAATGAAGACCCTTTGAAGTCATATTGCATGGTACCCATTCCACGGGTTTCAACTACCCAGGTTTAAGGTATTCTTCCTTCAGCTAAAACATGCATGTGGAACCTAGAGTATGATCAACCATGTGATCGGGAGACGTGTTCAAATATGTCTCAGTTTTCGTACCCTGGTACTCGGGTGCAACATTCCAGACGCTTTACTAACACTCTCCCGACTTGGAGAGTCAGTGCCTTTAACCTCCTGTTTGGCCCAGTTTGCAATTTCTGCGGAAGATGAACAGGAATAGCGAGAACCAATGAGAGACTAGCTGGAGGTGTCTGGACGGGCAAATTTAACTCTCATTTCCCACCAGGAAGAGGAAATAACCAAAGGCTCAGCGTGCCGTGCCGGAACCAGATTAGGGCCTGAAGCTATCCTGCGGTGTTGCGGCCAGCTCACAAGAAAGCGAGTTGAAGAAAGGAGCTCAGGGGCACTGTAATTCACAAACCTGCAGAGTTATAAATGACAACTATCGTCCAAAAATATACTGAAGTAAGGCTGCCAAGAGGACTTGAAAGCGGGGCAGAATTGCAGGAAACCGATTTCAGGAGGTAGACTGGAATTGCATTGAAAGCATAGGAAAAGAGGCAGAACGTCCACAATGATGCACTTGGCCAAAAAGGGCGTATGCGTTTTTTCCTGAATATATTCAGGAAAAAACGCATACGCCCTTTTTGGCCAACCAAGCAAGCTTGCAAAGGAAATCTGCACTACAATGAAGTCTCACTTCCCCCCGGTCAAAAGGGCCATCTGAAAAAAGTGTAAAATCCAGAAAGGCAGGACAGGCCATGGAGAACTGGGAGCCTTGTTATGCTGATGGGCGGGATGTAAATTGCCAACAGACACTCGGGAGAAGTGTATGGTGTTTCCTGAAACGTCTAAAAAACAAAGCAACAGAGCCTAGGGCACTTCCACTTATGGTCCTATAGCTTAGGGAAATTAAAATCAAAAAGATACAGCCACCCCAATGTTTGGGACGCCTCTGTTTACAAGAACCTCGTTTACCGTACAAGTTCAATATCACAGAAAGTGAAAAATGGATAAAGAACTTGTGGTACTTACGTACAATGCAGTATCACTCAGCAGTGAAATCTATGTCATCAGGCCCGTAGCAGCACAATGAGTGGATTCAGGTACGATGATTCTAACTGAAATAAGTCACACAGAAAAAGAAACATCATAAGATATCAGTAATACACGGAATGTAAACTTGGCTACACAGGAACTGAATTACAGAACAGAACAGGGTCTCAAATTTAGAAAACCAACTTATGCTTGTTTAAGGGTAAAGGTGAGTTGGGGTGCTGCATAAAACCAGAGATTGAAATGAGCACAGATAAAGTTCCTTAAGCCAAATATGGAATAGACAAGAGCTACTCCTTGCTCAACGAAATGGACTCAACACCGCATATTAAACGCCTAAGAATGTACCTGACTCTTAAGTATCTTAAAACCTATGGATTGCTATGTCTCCGAAAGAGAATCAAGCATGTGTACAGGGACATAAACGCAGCAGTGATAGGATTGGAGAGGTTCGGTGAGCAAATGAAGACCCTTTGAAGTCATATTGCATGGTACCCATTCCACGGGTTTCAACTACCCAGGTTTAAGGTATTCTTCCTTCAGCTAAAACATGCATGTGGAACCTAGAGTATGATCAACCATGTGATCGGGAGACGTGTTCAAATATGTCTCAGTTTTCGTACCCTGGTACTCGGGTGCAACATTCCAGACGCTTTACTAACACTCTCCCGACTTGGAGAGTCAGTGCCTTTAACCTCCTGTTTGGCCCAGTTTGCAATTTCTGCGGAAGATGAACAGGAATAGCGAGAACCAATGAGAGACTAGCTGGAGGTGTCTGGACGGGCAAATTTAACTCTCATTTCCCACCAGGAAGAGGAAATAACCAAAGGCTCAGCGTGCCGTGCCGGAACCAGATTAGGGCCTGAAGCCATCCTGCGGTGTTGCGGCCAGCTCACAAGAAAACGAGTTGAAGAAAGGAGCTCAGGGGCACTGTAATTCACAAACCTGCAGAGTTATAAATGACAACTATCGTCCAAAAATATACTGAAGTAAGGCTGCCAAGAGGACTTGAAAGCGGGGCAGAATTGCAGGAAACCGATTTCAGGAGGTAGACTGGAATTGCATTGAAAGCATAGGAAAAGAGGCAGAACGTCCACAATGATGCACTTGGCCAAAAAGGGCGTATGCGTTTTTTCCGGAATATATTCAGGAAAAAACGCATACGCCCTTTTTGGCCAACCAAGCAAGCTTGCAAAGGAAATCTGCACTACAATGAAGTCTCACTTCCCCCCGGTCAAAAGGGCCATCTGAAAAAAGTGTAAAATCCAGAAAGGCAGCACAGGCCATGGAGAACTGGGAGCCTTGTTATGCTGATGGGCGGGATGTAAATTGCCAACAGACACTCGGGAGAAGTGTATGGTGTTTCCTGAAACGTCTAAAAAACAAAGCAACAGAGCCTAGGGCACTTCCACTTATGGTCCTATAGCTTAGGGAAATTAAAATCAAAAAGATACAGCCACCCCAATGTTTGGGACGCCTCTGTTTACAAGAACCTCGTTTACCGTACAAGTTCAATATCACAGAAAGTGAAAAATGGATAAAGAACTTGTGGTACTTACGTACAATGCAGTATCACTCAGCAGTGAAATCTATGTCATCAGCCCCGTAGCAGCACAATGAGTGGATTCAGGTACGATGATTCTAACTGAAATAAGTCACACAGAAAAAGAAACATCATAAGATATCAGTAATACACGGAATGTAAACTTGGCTACACAGGAACTGAATTACAGAACAGAACAGGGTCTCAAATTTAGAAAACCAACTTATGCTTGTTTAAGGGTAAAGGTGAGTTGGGGTGCTGCATAAAACCAGAGATTGAAATGAGCACAGATAAAGTTCCTTAAGCCAAATATGGAATAGACAAGAGCTACTCCTTGCTCAACGAAATGGACTCAACACCGCATATTAAACGCCTAAGAATGTACCTGACTCTTAAGTATCTTAAAACCTATGGATTGCTATGTCTCCGAAAGAGAATCAAGCATGTGTACAGGGACATAAACGCAGCAGTGATAGGATTGGAGAGGTTCGGTGAGCAAATGAAGACCCTTTGAAGTCATATTGCATGGTACCCATTCCACGGGTTTCAACTACCCAGGTTTAAGGTATTCTTCCTTCAGCTAAAACATGCATGTGGAACCTAGAGTATGATCAACCATGTGATCGGGAGACGTGTTCAAATATGTCTCAGTTTTCGTACCCTGGTACTCGGGTGCAACATTCCAGACGCTTTACTAACACTCTCCCGACTTGGAGAGTCAGTCCCTTTAACCTCCTGTTTGGCCCAGTTTGCAATTTCTGCGGAAGATGAACAGGAATAGCGAGAACCAATGAGAGACTAGCTGGAGGTGTCTGGACGGGCAAATTTAACTCTCATTTCCCACCAGGAAGAGGAAATAACCAAAGGCTCAGCATGCCGTGCCGGAACCAGATTAGGGCCTGAAGCCATCCTGCGGTGTTGCGGCCAGCTCACAAGAAAAGGAGTTGAAGAAAGGAGCTCAGGGGCACTGTAATTCACAAACCTGCAGAGTTATAAATGACAACTATCGTCCAAAAATATACTGAAGTAAGGCTGCCAAGAGGACTTGAAAGCGGGGCAGAATTGCAGGAAACCGATTTCAGGAGGTAGACTGGAATTGCATTGAAAGCATAGGAAAAGAGGCAGAACGTCCACAATGATGCACTTGGCCAAAAAGGGCGTATGCGTTGTTTCCTGAATATATTCAGGAAAAAACGCATACGCCCTTTTTGGCCAACCAAGCAAGCTTGCAAAGGAAATCTGCACTACAATGAAGTCTCACTTCCCCCTGGTCAAAAGGGCCATCTGAAAAAAGTGTAAAATCCAGAAAGGCAGGACAGGCCATGGAGAACTGGGAGCCTTGTTATACTGATGGGCGGGATGTACATTGCCAACAGACACTCGGGAGAAGTGTATGGTGTTTCCTGAAACATCTAAAAAACAAAGCAACAGAGCCTAGGGCACTTCCACTTATGGTCCTATAGCTTAGGGAAATTAAAATCAAAAAGATACAGCCACCCCAATGTTTGGGACGCCTCTGTTTACAAGAACCTCGTTTACCGTACAAGTTCAATATCACAGAAAGTGAAAAATGGATAAAGAACTTGTGGTACTTACGTACAATGCAGTATCACTCAGCAGTGAAATCTATGTCATCAGGCCCGTAGCAGCACAATGAGTGGATTCAGGTACGATGATTCTAACTGAAATAAGTCACACAGAAAAAGAAACATCATAAGATATCAGTAATACACGGAATGTAAACTTGGCTACACAGGAACTGAATTACAGAACAGAACAGGGTCTCAAATTTAGAAAACCAACTTATGCTTGTTTAAGGGGAAAGGTGAGTTGGGGTGCTGCATAAAACCAGAGATTGAAATGAGCACAGATAAAGTTCCTTAAGCCAAATATGGAATAGACAAGAGCTACTCCTTGCTCAACGAAATGGACTCAACACCGCATATTAAACGCCTAAGAATGTACCTGACTCTTAAGTATCTTAAAACCTATGGATTGCTATGTCTCCGAAAGAGAATCAAGCATGTGTACAGGGACATAAACGCAGCAGTGATAGGATTGGAGAGGTTCGGTGAGCAAATGAAGACCCTTTGAAGTCATATTGCATGGTACCCATTCCACGGGTTTCAACTACCCAGGTTTAAGGTATTCTTCCTTCAGCTAAAACATGCATGTGGAACCTAGAGTATGATCAACCATGTGATCGGGAGACGTGTTCAAATATGTCTCAGTTTTCGTACCCTGGTACTCGGGTGCAACATTCCAGACGCTTTACTAACACTCTCCCGACTTGGAGAGTCAGTGCCTTTAACCTCCTGTTTGGCCCAGTTTGCAATTTCTGCGGAAGATGAACAGGAATAGCGAGAACCAATGAGAGACTAGCTGGAGGTGTCTGGACGGGCAAATTTAACTCTCATTTCCCACCAGGAAGAGGAAATAACCAAAGGCTCAGCGTGCCGTGCCGGAACCAGATTAGGGCCTGAAGCCATCCTGCGGTGTTGCAGCCAGCTCACAAGAAAACGAGTTGAAGAAAGGAGCTCAGGGGCACTGTAATTCACAAACCTGCAGAGTTATAAATGACAACTATCATCCAAAAATATACTGAAGTAAGGCTGCCAAGAGGACTTGAAAGCGGGGCAGAATTGCAGGAAACCGATTTCAGGAGGTAGACTGGAATTGCATTGAAAGCATAGGAAAAGAGGCAGAACGTCCACAATGATGCACTTGGCCAAAAAGGGCGTATGCGTTTTTTCCTGAATATATTCAGGAAAAAACGCATACGCCCTTTTTGGCCAACCAAGCAAGCTTGCAAAGGAAATCTGCACTACAATGAAGTCTCACTTCCCCCCGGTCAAAAGGGCCATCTGAAAAAAGTGTAAAATCCAGAAAGGCAGGACAGGCCATGGAGAACTGGGAGCCTTGTTATGCTGATGGGCGGGATGTAAATTGCCAACAGACACTCGGGAGAAGTGTATGGTGTTTCCTGAAACGTCTAAAAAACAAAGCAACAGAGCCTAGGGCACTTCCACTTATGGTCCTATAGCTTAGGGAAATTAAAATCAAAAAGATACAGCCACCCCAATGTTTGGGACGCCTCTGTTTACAAGAACCTCGTTTACCGTACAAGTTCAATATCACAGAAAGTGAAAAATGGATAAAGAACTTGTGGTACTTACGTACAATGCAGTATCACTCAGCAGTGAAATCTATGTCATCAGGCCCGTAGCAGCACAATGAGTGGATTCAGGTACGATGATTCTAACTGAAATAAGTCACACAGAAAAAGAAACATCATAAGATATCAGTAATACACGGAATGTAAACTTGGCTACACAGGAACTGAATTACAGAACAGAACAGGGTCTCAAATTTAGAAAACCAACTTATGCTTGTTTAAGGGTAAAGGTGAGTTGGGGTGCTGCATAAAACCAGAGATTGAAATGAGCACAGATAAAGTTCCTTAAGCCAAATATGGAATAGACAAGAGCTACTCCTTGCTCAACGAAATGGACTCAACACCGCATATTAAACGCCTCAGAATGTACCTGACTCTTAAGTATCTTAAAACCTATGGATTGCTATGTCTCCGAAAGAGAATCAAGCATGTGTACAGGGACATAAACGCAGCAGTGATAGGATTGGAGAGGTTCGGTGAGCAAATGAAGACCCTTTGAAGTCATATTGCATGGTACCCATTCCACGGGTTTCAACTACCCAGGTTTAAGGTATTCTTCCTTCAGCTAAAACATGCATGTGGAACCTAGAGTATGATCAACCATGTGATCGGGAGACGTGTTCAAATATGTCTCAGTTTTCGTACCCTGGTACTCGGGTGCAACATTCCAGACGCTTTACTAACACTCTCCCGACTTGGAGAGTCAGTCCCTTTAACCTCCTGTTTGGCCCAGTTTGCAATTTCTGCGGAAGATGAACAGGAATAGCGAGAACCAATGAGAGACTAGCTGGAGGTGTCTGGACGGGCAAATTTAACTCTCATTTCCCACCAGGAAGAGGAAATAACCAAAGGCTCAGCGTGCCGTGCCGGAACCAGATTAGGGCCTGAAGCCATCCTGCGGTGTTGCGGCCAGCTCACAAGAAAACGAGTTGAAGAAAGGAGCTCAGGGGCACTGTAATTCACAAACCTGCAGAGTTATAAATGACAACTATCGTCCAAAAATATACTGAAGTAAGGCTGCCAAGAGGACTTGAAAGCGGGGCAGAATTGCAGGAAACCGATTTCAGGAGGTAGACTGGAATTGCATTGAAAGCATAGGAAAAGAGGCAGAACGTCCACAATGATGCACTTGGCCAAAAAGGGCGTATGCATTTTTTCCTGAATATATTCAGGAAAAAACGCATACGCCCTTTTTGGCCAACCAAGCAAGCTTGCAAAGGAAATCTGCACTACAATGAAGTCTCACTTCCCCCCGGTCAAAAGGGCCATCTGAAAAAAGTGTAAAATCCAGAAAGGCAGGACAGGCCATGGAGAACTGGGAGCCTTGTTATGCTGATGGGCGGGATGTAAATTGCCAACAGACACTCGGGAGAAGTGTATGGTGTTTCCTGAAACGTCTAAAAAACAAAGCAACAGAGCCTAGGGCACTTCCACTTATGGTCCTATAGCTTAGGGAAATTAAAATCAAAAAGATACAGCCACCCCAATGTTTGGGACGCCTCTGTTTACAAGAACCTCGTTTACCGTACAAGTTCAATATCACAGAAAGTGAAAAATGGATAAAGAACTTGTGGTACTTACGTACAATGCAGTATCACTCAGCAGTGAAATCTATGTCATCAGGCCCGTAGCAGCACAATGAGTGGATTCAGGTACGATGATTCTAACTGAAATAAGTCACACAGAAAAAGAAACATCATAAGATATCAGTAATACACGGAATGTAAACTTGGCTACACAGGAACTGAATTACAGAACAGAACAGGGTCTCAAATTTAGAAAACCAACTTATGCTTGTTTAAGGGTAAAGGTGAGTTGGGGTGCTGCATAAAACCAGAGATTGAAATGAGCACAGATAAAGTTCCTTAAGCCAAATATGGAATAGACAAGAGCTACTCCTTGCTCAACGAAATGGACTCAACACCGCATATTAAACGCCTAAGAATGTACCTGACTCTTAAGTATCTTAAAACCTATGGATTGCTATGTCTCCGAAAGAGAATCAAGCATGTGTACAGGGACATAAACGCAGCAGTGATAGGATTGGAGAGGTTCGGTGAGCAAATGAAGACCCTTTGAAGTCATATTGCATGGTACCCATTCCACGGGTTTCAACTACCCAGGTTTAAGGTATTCTTCCTTCAGCTAAAACATGCATGTGGAACCTAGAGTATGATCAACCATGTGATCGGGAGACGTGTTCAAATATGTCTCAGTTTTCGTACCCTGGTACTCGGGTGCAACATTCCAGACGCTTTACTAACACTCTCCCGACTTGGAGAGTCAGTCCCTTTAACCTCCTGTTTGGCCCAGTTTGCAATTTCTGCGGAAGATGAACAGGAATAGCGAGAACCAATGAGAGACTAGCTGGAGGTGTCTGGACGGGCAAATTTAACTCTCATTTCCCACCAGGAAGAGGAAATAACCAAAGGCTCAGCATGCCGTGCCGGAACCAGATTAGGGCCTGAAGCCATCCTGCGGTGTTGTGGCCAGCTCACAAGAAAAGGAGTTGAAGAAAGGAGCTCAGGGGCACTGTAATTCACAAACCTGCAGAGTTATAAATGACAACTATCGTCCAAAAATATACTGAAGTAAGGCTGCCAAGAGGACTTGAAAGCGGGGCAGAATTGCAGGAAACCGATTTCAGGAGGTAGACTGGAATTGCATTGAAAGCATAGGAAAAGAGGCAGAACGTCCACAATGATGCACTTGGCCAAAAAGGGCGTATGCGTTGTTTCCTGAATATATTCAGGAAAAAACGCATACGCCCTTTTTGGCCAACCAAGCAAGCTTGCAAAGGAAATCTACACTACAATGAAGTCTCACTTCCCCCTGGTCAAAAGGGCTATCTGAAAAAAGTGTAAAATCCAGAAAGGCAGGACAGGCCATGGAGAACTGGGAGCCTTGTTATACTGATGGGCGGGATGTACATTGCCAACAGACACTCGGGAGAAGTGTATGGTGTTTCCTGAAACATCTAAAAAACAAAGCAACAGAGCCTAGGGCACTTCCACTTATGGTCCTATAGCTTAGGGAAATTAAAATCAAAAAGATACAGCCACCCCAATGTTTGGGACGCCTCTGTTTACAAGAACCTCGTTTACCGTACAAGTTCAATATCACAGAAAGTGAAAAATGGATAAAGAACTTGTGGTACTTACGTACAATGCAGTATCACTCAGCAGTGAAATCTATGTCATCAGGCCCGTAGCAGCACAATGAGTGGATTCAGGTACGATGATTCTAACTGAAATAAGTCACACAGAAAAAGAAACATCATAAGATATCAGTAATACACGGAATGTAAACTTGGCTACACAGGAACTGAATTACAGAACAGAACAGGGTCTCAAATTTAGAAAACCAACTTATGCTTGTTTAAGGGGAAAGGTGAGTTGGGGTGCTGCATAAAACCAGAGATTGAAATGAGCACAGATAAAGTTCCTTAAGCCAAATATGGAATAGACAAGAGCTACTCCTTGCTCAACGAAATGGACTCAACACCGCATATTAAACGCCTAAGAATGTACCTGACTCTTAAGTATCTTAAAACCTATGGATTGCTATGTCTCCGAAAGAGAATCAAGCATGTGTACAGGGACATAAACGCAGCAGTGATAGGATTGGAGAGGTTCGGTGAGCAAATGAAGACCCTTTGAAGTCATATTGCATGGTACCCATTCCACGGGTTTCAACTACCCAGGTTTAAGGTATTCTTCCTTCAGCTAAAACATGCATGTGGAACCTAGAGTATGATCAACCATGTGATCGGGAGACGTGTTCAAATATGTCTCAGTTTTCGTACCCTGGTACTCGGGTGCAACATTCCAGACGCTTTACTAACACTCTCCCGACTTGGAGAGTCAGTGCCTTTAACCTCCTGTTTGGCCCAGTTTGCAATTTCTGCGGAAGATGAACAGGAATAGCGAGAACCAATGAGAGACTAGCTGGAGGTGTCTGGACGGGCAAATTTAACTCTCATTTCCCACCAGGAAGAGGAAATAACCAAAGGCTCAGCGTGCCGTGCCGGAACCAGATTAGGGCCTGAAGCCATCCTGCGGTGTTGCAGCCAGCTCACAAGAAAACGAGTTGAAGAAAGGAGCTCAGGGGCACTGTAATTCACAAACCTGCAGAGTTATAAATGACAACTATCATCCAAAAATATACTGAAGTAAGGCTGCCAAGAGGACTTGAAAGCGGGGCAGAATTGCAGGAAACCGATTTCAGGAGGTAGACTGGAATTGCATTGAAAGCATAGGAAAAGAGGCAGAACGTCCACAATGATGCACTTGGCCAAAAAGGGCGTATGCGTTTTTTCCTGAATATATTCAGGAAAAAACGCATACGCCCTTTTTGGCCAACCAAGCAAGCTTGCAAAGGAAATCTGCACTACAATGAAGTCTCACTTCCCCCCGGTCAAAAGGGCCATCTGAAAAAAGTGTAAAATCCAGAAAGGCAGGACAGGCCATGGAGAACTGGGAGCCTTGTTATGCTGATGGGCGGGATGTAAATTGCCAACAGACACTCGGGAGAAGTGTATGGTGTTTCCTGAAACGTCTAAAAAACAAAGCAACAGAGCCTAGGGCACTTCCACTTATGGTCCTATAGCTTAGGGAAATTAAAATCAAAAAGATACAGCCACCCCAATGTTTGGGACGCCTCTGTTTACAAGAACCTCGTTTACCGTACAAGTTCAATATCACAGAAAGTGAAAAATGGATAAAGAACTTGTGGTACTTACGTACAATGCAGTATCACTCAGCAGTGAAATCTATGTCATCAGGCCCGTAGCAGCACAATGAGTGGATTCAGGTACGATGATTCTAACTGAAATAAGTCACACAGAAAAAGAAACATCATAAGATATCAGTAATACACGGAATGTAAACTTGGCTACACAGGAACTGAATTACAGAACAGAACAGGGTCTCAAATTTAGAAAACCAACTTATGCTTGTTTAAGGGTAAAGGTGAGTTGGGGTGCTGCATAAAACCAGAGATTGAAATGAGCACAGATAAAGTTCCTTAAGCCAAATATGGAATAGACAAGAGCTACTCCTTGCTCAACGAAATGGACTCAACACCGCATATTAAACGCCTAAGAATGTACCTGACTCTTAAGTATCTTAAAACCTATGGATTGCTATGTCTCCGAAAGAGAATCAAGCATGTGTACAGGGACATAAACGCAGCAGTGATAGGATTGGAGAGGTTCGGTGAGCAAATGAAGACCCTTTGAAGTCATATTGCATGGTACCCATTCCACGGGTTTCAACTACCCAGGTTTAAGGTATTCTTCCTTCAGCTAAAACATGCATGTGGAACCTAGAGTATGATCAACCATGTGATCGGGAGACGTGTTCAAATATGTCTCAGTTTTCGTACCCTGGTACTCGGGTGCAACATTCCAGACGCTTTACTAACACTCTCCCGACTTGGAGAGTCAGTCCCTTTAACCTCCTGTTTGGCCCAGTTTGCAATTTCTGCGGAAGATGAACAGGAATAGCGAGAACCAATGAGAGACTAGCTGGAGGTGTCTGGACGGGCAAATTTAACTCTCATTTCCCACCAGGAAGAGGAAATAACCAAAGGCTCAGCGTGCCGTGCCGGAACCAGATTAGGGCCTGAAGCCATCCTGCGGTGTTGCGGCCAGC
Organism: Globicephala melas; assembly: GCF_963455315.2. NCBI lineage: Eukaryota > Metazoa > Chordata > Mammalia > Artiodactyla > Delphinidae > Globicephala > Globicephala melas. Next base: position 80,589 of record NW_027207642.1, on the reverse strand, counting down.
TCACAAGAAAGCGAGTTGAAGAAAGGAGCTCAGGGGCACTGTAATTCACAAACCTGCAGAGTTATAAATGACAACTATCGTCCAAAAATATACTGAAGTAAGGCTGCCAAGAGGACTTGAAAGCGGGGCAGAATTGCAGGAAACCGATTTCAGGAGGTAGACTGGAATTGCATTGAAAGCATAGGAAAAGAGGCAGAACGTCCACAATGATGCACTTGGCCAAAAAGGGCGTATGCGTTTTTTCCTCAGGAAAAAACGCATACGCCCTTTATGGCCAACCAAGCAAGCTTGCAAAGGAAATCTGCACTACAATGAAGTCTCACTTCCCCCCAGTCAAAAGGGCCATCTGAAAAAAGTGTAAAATCCAGAAAGGCAGGACAGGCCATGGAGAACTGGGAGCCTTGTTATGCTGATGGGCGGGATGTAAATTGCCAACAGACACTCGGGAGAAGTGTATGGTGTTTCCTGAAACGTCTAAAAAACAAAGCAACAGAGCCTAGGGCACTTCCACTTATGGTCCTATAGCTTAGGGAAATTAAAATCAAAAAGATACAGCCACCCCAATGTTTGGGACGCCTCTGTTTACAAGAACCTCGTTTACCGTACAAGTTCAATATCACAGAAAGTGAAAAATGGATAAAGAACTTGTGGTACTTACGTACAATGCAGTATCACTCAGCAGTGAAATCTATGTCATCAGGCCCGTAGCAGCACAATGAGTGGATTCAGGTACGATGATTCTAACTGAAATAAGTCACACAGAAAAAGAAACATCATAAGATATCAGTAATACACGGAATGTAAACTTGGCTACACAGGAACTGAATTACAGAACAGAACAGGGTCTCAAATTTAGAAAACCAACTTATGCTTGTTTAAGGGTAAAGGTGAGTTGGGGTACTGCATAAAACCAGAGATTGAAATGAGCACAGATAAAGTTCCTTAAGCCAAATATGGAATAGACAAGAGCTACTCCTTGCTCAACGAAATGGACTCAACACCGCATATTAAACGCCTAAGAATGTACCTGACTCTTAAGTATCTTAAAACCTATGGATTGCTATGTCTCCGAAAGAGAATCAAGCATGTGTACAGGGACATAAACGCAGCAGTGATAGGATTGGAGAGGTTCGGTGAGCAAATGAAGACCCTTTGAAGTCATATTGCATGGTACCCATTCCACGGGTTTCAACTACCCAGGTTTAAGGTATTCTTCCTTCAGCTAAAACATGCATGTGGAACCTAGAGTATGATCAACCATGTGATCGGGAGACGTGTTCAAATATGTCTCAGTTTTCGTACCCTGGTACTCGGGTGCAACATTCCAGACGCTTTACTAACACTCTCCCGACTTGGAGAGTCAGTGCCTTTAACCTCCTGTATGGCCCAGTTTGCAATTTCTGCGGAAGATGAACAGGAATAGCGAGAACCAATGAGAGACTAGCTGGAGGTGTCTGGACGGGCAAATTTAACTCTCATTTCCCACCAGGAAGAGGAAATAACCAAAGGCTCAGCGTGCCGTGCCGGAACCAGATTAGGGCCTGAAGCCATCCTGCGGTGTTGCGGCCAGCTCACAAGAAAGCGAGTTGAAGAAAGGAGCTCAGGGGCACTGTAATTCACAAACCTGCAGAGTTATAAATGACAACTATCGTCCAAAAATATACTGAAGTAAGGCTGCCAAGAGGACTTGAAAGCGGGGCAGAATTGCAGGAAACCGATTTCAGGAGGTAGACTGGAATTGCATTGAAAGCATAGGAAAAGAGGCAGAACGTCCACAATGATGCACTTGGCCAAAAAGGGCGTATGCGTTTTTTCCTGAATATATTCAGGAAAAAACGCATACGCCCTTTTTGGCCAACCAAGCAAGCTTGCAAAGGAAATCTGCACTACAATGAAGTCTCACTTCCCCCCGGTCAAAAGGGCCATCTGAAAAAAGTGTAAAATCCAGAAAGGCAGGACAGGCCATGGAGAACTGGGAGCCTTGTTATGCTGATGGGCGGGATGTAAATTGCCAACAGACACTCGGGAGAAGTGTATGGTGTTTCCTGAAACGTCTAAAAAACAAAGCAACAGAGCCTAGGGCACTTCCACTTATGGTCCTATAGCTTAGGGAAATTAAAATCAAAAAGATACAGCCACCCCAATGTTTGGGACGCCTCTGTTTACAAGAACCTCGTTTACCGTACAAGTTCAATATCACAGAAAGTGAAAAATGGATAAAGAACTTGTGGTACTTACGTACAATGCAGTATCACTCAGCAGTGAAATCTATGTCATCAGGCCCGTAGCAGCACAATGAGTGGATTCAGGTACGATGATTCTAACTGAAATAAGTCACACAGAAAAAGAAACATCATAAGATATCAGTAATACACGGAATGTAAACTTGGCTACACAGGAACTGAATTACAGAACAGAACAGGGTCTCAAATTTAGAAAACCAACTTATGCTTGTTTAAGGGTAAAGGTGAGTTGGGGTGCTGCATAAAACCAGAGATTGAAATGAGCACAGATAAAGTTCCTTAAGCCAAATATGGAATAGACAAGAGCTACTCCTTGCTCAACGAAATGGACTCAACACCGCATATTAAACGCCTCAGAATGTACCTGACTCTTAAGTATCTTAAAACCTATGGATTGCTATGTCTCCGAAAGAGAATCAAGCATGTGTACAGGGACATAAACGCAGCAGTGATAGGATTGGAGAGGTTCGGTGAGCAAATGAAGACCCTTTGAAGTCATATTGCATGGTACCCATTCCACGGGTTTCAACTACCTAGGTTTAAGGTATTCTTCCTTCAGCTAAAACATGCATGTGGAACCTAGAGTATGATCAACCATGTGATCGGGAGACGTGTTCAAATATGTCTCAGTTTTCGTACCCTGGTACTCGGGTGCAACATTCCAGACGCTTTACTAACACTCTCCCGACTTGGAGAGTCAGTCCCTTTAACCTCCTGTTTGGCCCAGTTTGCAATTTCTGCGGAAGATGAACAGGAATAGCGAGAACCAATGAGAGACTAGCTGGAGGTGTCTGGACGGGCAAATTTAACTCTCATTTCCCACCAGGAAGAGGAAATAACCAAAGGCTCAGCGTGCCGTGCCGGAACCAGATTAGGGCCTGAAGCCATCCTGCGGTGTTGCGGCCAGCTCACAAGAAAACGAGTTGAAGAAAGGAGCTCAGGGGCACTGTAATTCACAAACCTGCAGAGTTATAAATGACAACTATCGTCCAAAAATATACTGAAGTAAGGCTGCCAAGAGGACTTGAAAGCGGGGCAGAATTGCAGGAAACCGATTTCAGGAGGTAGACTGGAATTGCATTGAAAGCATAGGAAAAGAGGCAGAACGTCCACAATGATGCACTTGGCCAAAAAGGGCGTATGCGTTTTTTCCTGAATATATTCAGGAAAAAACGCATACGCCCTTTTTGGCCAACCAAGCAAGCTTGCAAAGGAAATCTGCACTACAATGAAGTCTCACTTCCCCCCGGTCAAAAGGGCAATCTGAAAAAAGTGTAAAATCCAGAAAGGCAGGACAGGCCATGGAGAACTGGGAGCCTTGTTATGCTGATGGGCGGGATGTAAATTGCCAACAGACACTCGGGAGAAGTGTATGGTGTTTCCTGAAACGTCTAAAAAACAAAGCAACAGAGCCTAGGGCACTTCCACTTATGGTCCTATAGCTTAGGGAAATTAAAATCAAAAAGATACAGCCACTCCAATGTTTGGGACGCCTCTGTTTACAAGAACCTCGTTTACCGTACAAGTTCAATATCACAGAAAGTGAAAAATGGATAAAGAACTTGTGGTACTTACGTACAATGCAGTATCACTCAGCAGTGAAATCTATGTCATCAGGCCCGTAGCAGCACAATGAGTGGATTCAGGTACGATGATTCTAACTGAAATAAGTCACACAGAAAAAGAAACATCATAAGATATCAGTAATACACGGAATGTAAAGTTGGCTCTACAGGAACTGAATTACAGAACAGAACAGGGTCTCAAATTTAGAAAACCAACTTATGCTTGTTTAAGGGTAAAGGTGAGTTGGGGTGCTGCATAAAACCAGAGATTGAAATGAGCACAGATAAAGTTCCTTAAGCCAAATATGGAATAGACAAGAGCTACTCCTTGCTCAACGAAATGGACTCAACACCGCATATTAAACACCTAAGAATGTACCTGACTCTTAAGTATCTTAAAACCTATGGATTGCTATGTCTCCGAAAGAGAATCAAGCGTGTGTACAGGGACATAAACGCAGCAGTGATAGGATTGGAGAGGTTCGGTGAGCAAATGAAGACCCTTTGAAGTCATATTGCATGGTACCCATTCCACGGGTTTCAACTACCCAGGTTTAAGGTATTCTTCCTTCAGCTAAAACATGCATGTGGAACCTAGAGTATGACCAACCATGTGATCGGGAGACGTGTTCAAATATGTCTCAGTTTTCGTACCCTGGTACTCGGGTGCAACATTCCAGACGCTTTACTAACACTCTTCCGACTTGGAGAGTCAGTCCCTTTAACCTCCTGTTTGGCCCAGTTTGCAATTTCTGCGGAAGATGAACAGGAATAGCGAGAACCAATGAGAGACTAGCTGGAGGTGTCTGGACGGGCAAATTTAACTCTCATTTCCCACCAGGAAGAGGAAATAACCAAAGGCTCAGCGTGCCGTGCCGGAACCAGATTAGGGCCTGAAGCCATCCTGCGGTGTTGCGGCCAGCTCACAAGAAAACGAGTTGAAGAAAGGAGCTCAGGGGCACTGTAATTCACAAACCTGCAGAGTTATAAATGACAACTATCGTCCAAAAATATACTGAAGTAAGGCTGCCAAGAGGACTTGAAAGCGGGGCAGAATTGCAGGAAACCGATTTCAGGAGGTAGACTGGAATTGCATTGAAAGCATAGGAAAAGAGGCAGAACGTCCACAATGATGCACTTGGCCAAAAAGGGCGTATGCGTTTTTTCCTGAATATATTCAGGAAAAAACGCATACGCCCTTTTTGGCCAACCAAGCAAGCTTGCAAAGGAAATCTGCACTACAATGAAGTCTCACTTCCCCCCGGTCAAAAGGGCCATCTGAAAAAAGTGTAAAATCCAGAAAGGCAGGACAGGCCATGGAGAACTGGGAGCCTTGTTATGCTGATGGGCGGGATGTAAATTGCCAACAGACACTCGGGAGAAGTGTATGGTGTTTCCTGAAACGTCTAAAAAACAAAGCAACAGAGCCTAGGGCACTTCCACTTATGGTCCTATAGCTTAGGGAAATTAAAATCAAAAAGATACAGCCACCCCAATGTTTGGGACGCCTCTGTTTACAAGAACCTCGTTTACCGTACAAGTTCAATATCACAGAAAGTGAAAAATGGATAAAGAACTTGTGGTACTTACGTACAATGCAGTATCACTCAGCAGTGAAATCTATGTCATCAGGCCCGTAGCAGCACAATGAGTGGATTCAGGTACGATGATTCTAACTAAAATAAGTCACACAGAAAAAGAAACATCATAAGATATCAGTAATACACGGAATGTAAACTTGGCTACACAGGAACTGAATTACAGAACAGAACAGGGTCTCAAATTTAGAAAACCAACTTATGCTTGTTTAAGGGTAAAGGTGAGTTGGGGTGCTGCATAAAACCAGAGATTGAAATGAGCACAGATAAAGTTCCTTAAGCCAAATATGGAATAGACAAGAGCTACTCCTTGCTCAACGAAATGGACTCAACACCCCATATTAAACGCCTAAGAATGTACCTGACTCTTAAGTATCTTAAAACCTATGGATTGCTATGTCTCCGAAAGAGAATCAAGCATGTGTACAGGGACATAAACGCAGCAGTGATAGGATTGGAGAGGTTCGGTGAGCAAATGAAGACCCTTTGAAGTCATATTGCATGGTACCCATTCCACGGGTTTCAACTACCCAGGTTTAAGGTATTCTTCCTTCAGCTAAAACATGCATGTGGAACCTAGAGTATGATCAACCATGTGATCGGGAGACGTGTTCAAATATGTCTCAGTTTTCGTACCCTGGTACTCGGGTGCAACATTCCAGACGCTTTACTAACACTCTCCCGACTTGGAGAGTCAGTCCCTTTAACCTCCTGTTTGGCCCAGTTTGCAATTTCTGCGGAAGATGAACAGGAATAGCGAGAACCAATGAGAGACTAGCTGGAGGTGTCTGGACGGGCAAATTTAACTCTCATTTCCCACCAGGAAGAGGAAATAACCAAAGGCTCAGCGTGCCGTGCCGGAACCAGATTAGGGCCTGAAGCCATCCTGCGGTGTTGCGGCCAGCTCACAAGAAAACGAGTTGAAGAAAGGAGCTCAGGGGCACTGTAATTCACAAACCTGCAGAGTTATAAATGACAACTATCGTCCAAAAATATACTGAAGTAAGGCTGCCAAGAGGACTTGAAAGCGGGGCAGAATTGCAGGAAACCGATTTCAGGAGGTAGACTGGAATTGCATTGAAAGCATAGGAAAAGAGGCAGAACGTCCACAATGATGCACTTGGCCAAAAAGGGCGTATGCGTTTTTTCCTCAGGAAAAAACGCATACGCCCTTTTTGGCCAACCAAGCAAGCTTGCAAAGGAAATCTGCACTACAATGAAGTCTCACTTCCCCCCGGTCAAAAGGGCCATCTGAAAAAAGTGTAAAATCCAGAAAGGCAGGACAGGCCATGGAGAACTGGGAGCCTTGTTATGCTGATGGGCGGGATGTAAATTGCCAACAGACACTCGGGAGAAGTGTATGGTGTTTCCTGAAACATCTAAAAAACAAAGCAACAGAGCCTAGGGCACTTCCACTTATGGTCCTATAGCTTAGGGAAATTAAAATCAAAAAGATACAGCCACCCCAATGTTTGGGACGCCTCTGTTTACAAGAACCTCGTTTACCGTACAAGTTCAATATCACAGAAAGTGAAAAATGGATAAAGAACTTGTGGTACTTACGTACAATGCAGTATCACTCAGCAGTGAAATCTATGTCATCAGGCCCGTAGCAGCACAATGAGTGGATTCAGGTACGATGATTCTAACTGAAATAAGTCACACAGAAAAAGAAACATCATAAGATATCAGTAATACACGGAATGTAAACTTGGCTACACAGGAACTGAATTACAGAACAGAACAGGGTCTCAAATTTAGAAAACCAACTTATGCTTGTTTAAGGGGAAAGGTGAGTTGGGGTGCTGCATAAAACCAGAGATTGAAATGAGCACAGATAAAGTTCCTTAAGCCAAATATGGAATAGACAAGAGCTACTCCTTGCTCAGCGAAATGGACTCAACACCGCATATTAAACGCCTAAGAATGTACCTGACTCTTAAGTATCTTAAAACCTATGGATTGCTATGTCTCCGAAAGAGAATCAAGCATGTGTACAGGGACATAAACGCAGCAGTGATAGGATTGGAGAGGTTCGGTGAGCAAATGAAGACCCTTTGAAGTCATATTGCATGGTACCCATTCCACGGGTTTCAACTACCTAGGTTTAAGGTATTCTTCCTTCAGCTAAAACATGCATGTGGAACCTAGAGTATGATCAACCATGTGATCGGGAGACGTGTTCAAATATGTCTCAGTTTTCGTACCCTGGTACTCGGGTGCAACATTCCAGACGCTTTACTAACACTCTCCCGACTTGGAGAGTCAGTCCCTTTAACCTCCTGTTTGGCCCAGTTTGCAATTTCTGCGGAAGATGAACAGGAATAGCGAGAACCAATGAGAGACTAGCTGGAGGTGTCTGGACGGGCAAATTTAACTCTCATTTCCCACCAGGAAGAGGAAATAACCAAAGGCTCAGCGTGCCGTGCCGGAACCAGATTAGGGCCTGAAGCCATCCTGCGGTGTTGCGGCCAGCTCACAAGAAAACGAGTTGAAGAAAGGAGCTCAGGGGCACTGTAATTCACAAACCTGCAGAGTTATAAATGACAACTATCGTCCAAAAATATACTGAAGTAAGGCTGCCAAGAGGACTTGAAAGCGGGGCAGAATTGCAGGAAACCGATTTCAGGAGGTAGACTGGAATTGCATTGAAAGCATAGGAAAAGAGGCAGAACGTCCACAATGATGCACTTGGCCAAAAAGGGCGTATGCGTTTTTTCCTGAATATATTCAGGAAAAAACGCATACGCCCTTTTTGGCCAACCAAGCAAGCTTGCAAAGGAAATCTGCACTACAATGAAGTCTCACTTCCCCCCGGTCAAAAGGGCCATCTGAAAAAAGTGTAAAATCCAGAAAGGCAGGACAGGCCATGGAGAACTGGGAGCCTTGTTATGCTGATGGGCGGTATGTAAATTGCCAACAGACACTCGGGAGAAGTGTATGGTGTTTCCTGAAACGTCTAAAAAACAAAGCAACAGAGCCTAGGGCACTTCCACTTATGGTCCTATAGCTTAGGGAAATTAAAATCAAAAAGATACAGCCACCCCAATGTTTGGGACGCCTCTGTTTACAAGAACCTCGTTTACCGTACAAGTTCAATATCACAGAAAGTGAAAAATGGATAAAGAACTTGTGGTACTTACGTACAATGCAGTATCACTCAGCAGTGAAATCTATGTCATCAGGCCCGTAGCAGCACAATGAGTGGATTCAGGTACGATGATTCTAACTGAAATAAGTCACACAGAAAAAGAAACATCATAAGATATCAGTAATACACGGAATGTAAACTTGGCTACACAGGAACTGAATTACAGAACAGAACAGGGTCTCAAATTTAGAAAACCAACTTATGCTTGTTTAAGGGTAAAGGTGAGTTGGGGTGCTGCATAAAACCAGAGATTGAAATGAGCACAGATAAAGTTCCTTAAGCCAAATATGGAATAGACAAGAGCTACTCCTTGCTCAACGAAATGGACTCAACACCGCATATTAAACGCCTCAGAATGTACCTGACTCTTAAGTATCTTAAAACCTATGGATTGCTATGTCTCCGAAAGAGAATCAAGCATGTGTACAGGGACATAAACGCAGCAGTGATAGGATTGGAGAGGTTCGGTGAGCAAATGAAGACCCTTTGAAGTCATATTGCATGGTACCCATTCCACGGGTTTCAACTACCCAGGTTTAAGGTATTCTTCCTTCAGCTAAAACATGCATGTGGAACCTAGAGTATGACCAACCATGTGATCGGGAGACGTGTTCAAATATGTCTCAGTTTTCGTACCCTGGTACTCGGGTGCAACATTCCAGACGCTTTACTAACACTCTCCCGACTTGGAGAGTCAGTCCCTTTAACCTCCTGTTTGGCCCAGTTTGCAATTTCTGCGGAAGATGAACAGGAATAGCGAGAACCAATGAGAGACTAGCTGGAGGTGTCTGGACGGGCAAATTTAACTCTCATTTCCCACCAGGAAGAGGAAATAACCAAAGGCTCAGCGTGCCGTGCCGGAACCAGATTAGGGCCTGAAGCCATCCTGCGGTGTTGCGGCCAGCTCACAAGAAAACGAGTTGAAGAAAGGAGCTCAGGGGCACTGTAATTCACAAACCTGCAGAGTTATAAATGACAACTATCGTCCAAAAATATACTGAAGTAAGGCTGCCAAGAGGACTTGAAAGCGGGGCAGAATTGCAGGAAACCGATTTCAGGAGGTAGACTGGAATTGCATTGAAAGCATAGGAAAAGAGGCAGAACGTCCACAATGATGCACTTGGCCAAAAAGGGCGTATGCGTTTTTTCCTCAGGAAAAAACGCATACGCCCTTTTTGGCCAACCAAGCAAGCTTGCAAAGGAAATCTGCACTACAATGAAGTCTCACTTCCCCCCGGTCAAAAGGGCCATCTGAAAAAAGTGTAAAATCCAGAAAGGCAGGACAGGCCATGGAGAACTGGGAGCCTTGTTATGCTGATGGGCGGGATGTAAATTGCCAACAGACACTCGGGAGAAGTGTATGGTGTTTCCTGAAACGTCTAAAAAACAAAGCAACAGAGCCTAGGGCACTTCCACTTATGGTCCTATAGCTTAGGGAAATTAAAATCAAAAAGATACAGCCACCCCAATGTTTGGGACGCCTCTGTTTACAAGAACCTCGTTTACCGTACAAGTTCAATATCACAGAAAGTGAAAAATGGATAAAGAACTTGTGGTACTTACGTACAATGCAGTATCACTCAGCAGTGAAATCTATGTCATCAGGCCCGTAGCAGCACAATGAGTGGATTCAGGTACGATGATTCTAACTGAAATAAGTCACACAGAAAAAGAAACATCATAAGATATCAGTAATACACGGAATGTAAACTTGGCTACACAGGAACTGAATTACAGAACAGAACAGGGTCTCAAATTTAGAAAACCAACTTATGCTTGTTTAAGGGTAAAGGTGAGTTGGGGTGCTGCATAAAACCAGAGATTGAAATGAGCACAGATAAAGTTCCTTAAGCCAAATATGGAATAGACAAGAGCTACTCCTTGCTCAACGAAATGGACTCAACACCGCATATTAAACGCCTCAGAATGTACCTGACTCTTAAGTATCTTAAAACCTATGGATTGCTATGTCTCCGAAAGAGAATCAAGCATGTGTACAGGGACATAAACGCAGCAGTGATAGGATTGGAGAGGTTCGGTGAGCAAATGAAGACCCTTTGAAGTCATATTGCATGGTACCCATTCCACGGGTTTCAACTACCCAGGTTTAAGGTATTCTTCCTTCAGCTAAAACATGCATGTGGAACCTAGAGTATGACCAACCATGTGATCGGGAGACGTGTTCAAATATGTCTCAGTTTTCGTACCCTGGTACTCGGGTGCAACATTCCAGACGCTTTACTAACACTCTCCCGACTTGGAGAGTCAGTCCCTTTAACCTCCTGTTTGGCCCAGTTTGCAATTTCTGCGGAAGATGAACAGGAATAGCGAGAACCAATGAGAGACTAGCTGGAGGTGTCTGGACGGGCAAATTTAACTCTCATTTCCCACCAGGAAGAGGAAATAACCAAAGGCTCAGCGTGCCGTGCCGGAACCAGATTAGGGCCTGAAGCCATCCTGCGGTGTTGCGGCCAGCTCACAAGAAAACGAGTTGAAGAAAGGAGCTCAGGGGCACTGTAATTCACAAACCTGCAGAGTTATAAATGACAACTATCGTCCAAAAATATACTGAAGTAAGGCTGCCAAGAGGACTTGAAAGCGGGGCAGAATTGCAGGAAACCGATTTCAGGAGGTAGACTGGAATTGCATTGAAAGCATAGGAAAAGAGGCAGAACGTCCACAATGATGCACTTGGCCAAAAAGGGCGTATGCGTTTTTTCCTCAGGAAAAAACGCATACGCCCTTTTTGGCCAACCAAGCAAGCTTGCAAAGGAAATCTGCACTACAATGAAGTCTCACTTCCCCCCGGTCAAAAGGGCCATCTGAAAAAAGTGTAAAATCCAGAAAGGCAGGACAGGCCATGGAGAACTGGGAGCCTTGTTATGCTGATGGGCGGGATGTAAATTGCCAACAGACACTCGGGAGAAGTGTATGGTGTTTCCTGAAACGTCTAAAAAACAAAGCAACAGAGCCTAGGGCACTTCCACTTATGGTCCTATAGCTTAGGGAAATTAAAATCAAAAAGATACAGCCACCCCAATGTTTGGGACGCCTCTGTTTACAAGAACCTCGTTTACCGTACAAGTTCAATATCACAGAAAGTGAAAAATGGATAAAGAACTTGTGGTACTTACGTACAATGCAGTATCACTCAGCAGTGAAATCTATGTCATCAGGCCCGTAGCAGCACAATGAGTGGATTCAGGTACGATGATTCTAACTAAAATAAGTCACACAGAAAAAGAAACATCATAAGATATCAGTAATACACGGAATGTAAACTTGGCTACACAGGAACTGAATTACAGAACAGAACAGGGTCTCAAATTTAGAAAACCAACTTATGCTTGTTTAAGGGTAAAGGTGAGTTGGGGTGCTGCATAAAACCAGAGATTGAAATGAGCACAGATAAAGTTCCTTAAGCCAAATATGGAATAGACAAGAGCTACTCCTTGCTCAACGAAATGGACTCAACACCGCATATTAAACGCCTAAGAATGTACCTGACTCTTAAGTATCTTAAAACCTATGGATTGCTATGTCTCCGAAAGAGAATCAAGCATGTGTACAGGGACATAAACGCAGCAGTGATAGGATTGGAGAGGTTCGGTGAGCAAATGAAGACCCTTTGAAGTCATATTGCATGGTACCCATTCCACGGGTTTCAACTACCCAGGTTTAAGGTATTCTTCCTTCAGCTAAAACATGCATGTGGAACCTAGAGTATGATCAACCATGTGATCGGGAGACGTGTTCAAATATGTCTCAGTTTTCGTACCCTGGTACTCGGGTGCAACATTCCAGACGCTTTACTAACACTCTCCCGACTTGGAGAGTCAGTGCCTTTAACCTCCTGTTTGGCCCAGTTTGCAATTTCTGCGGAAGATGAACAGGAATAGCGAGAACCAATGAGAGACTAGCTGGAGGTGTCTGGACGGGCAAATTTAACTCTCATTTCCCACCAGGAAGAGGAAATAACCAAAGGCTCAGCGTGCCGTGCCGGAACCAGATTAGGGCCTGAAGCCATCCTGCGGTGTTGCGGCCAGCTCACAAGAAAACGAGTTGAAGAAAGGAGCTCAGGGGCACTGTAATTCACAAACCTGCAGAGTTATAAATGACAACTATCGTCCAAAAATATACTGAAGTAAGGCTGCCAAGAGGACTTGAAAGCGGGGCAGAATTGCAGGAAACCGATTTCAGGAGGTAGACTGGAATTGCATTGAAAGCATAGGAAAAGAGGCAGAACGTCCACAATGATGCACTTGGCCAAAAAGGGCGTATGCGTTTTTTCCTGAATATATTCAGGAAAAAACGCATACGCCCTTTTTGGCCAACCAAGCAAGCTTGCAAAGGAAATCTGCACTACAATGAAGTCTCACTTCCCCCCGGTCAAAAGGGCCATCTGAAAAAAGTGTAAAATCCAGAAAGGCAGGACAGGCCATGGAGAACTGGGAGCCTTGTTATGCTGATGGGCGGGATGTAAATTGCCAACAGACACTCGGGAGAAGTGTATGGTGTTTCCTGAAACGTCTAAAAAACAAAGCAACAGAGCCTAGGGCACTTCCACTTATGGTCCTATAGCTTAGGGAAATTAAAATCAAAAAGATACAGCCACCCCAATGTTTGGGACGCCTCTGTTTACAAGAACCTCGTTTACCGTACAAGTTCAATATCACAGAAAGTGAAAAATGGATAAAGAACTTGTGGTACTTACGTACAATGCAGTATCACTCAGCAGTGAAATCTATGTCATCAGGCCCGTAGCAGCACAATGAGTGGATTCAGGTACGATGATTCTAACTGAAATAAGTCACACAGAAAAAGAAACATCATAAGATATCAGTAATACACGGAATGTAAACTTGGCTACACAGGAACTGAATTACAGAACAGAACAGGGTCTCAAATTTAGAAAACCAACTTATGCTTGTTTAAGGGTAAAGGTGAGTTGGGGTGCTGCATAAAACCAGAGATTGAAATGAGCACAGATAAAGTTCCTTAAGCCAAATATGGAATAGACAAGAGCTACTCCTTGCTCAACGAAATGGACTCAACACCGCATATTAAACGCCTCAGAATGTACCTGACTCTTAAGTATCTTAAAACCTATGGATTGCTATGTCTCCGAAAGAGAATCAAGCATGTGTACAGGGACATAAACGCAGCAGTGATAGGATTGGAGAGGTTCGGTGAGCAAATGAAGACCCTTTGAAGTCATATTGCATGGTACCCATTCCACGGGTTTCAACTACCCAGGTTTAAGGTATTCTTCCTTCAGCTAAAACATGCATGTGGAACCTAGAGTATGATCAACCATGTGATCGGGAGACGTGTTCAAATATGTCTCAGTTTTCGTACCCTGGTACTCGGGTGCAACATTCCAGACGCTTTACTAACACTCTCCCGACTTGGAGAGTCAGTGCCTTTAACCTCCTGTTTGGCCCAGTTTGCAATTTCTGCGGAAGATGAACAGGAATAGCGAGAACCAATGAGAGACTAGCTGGAGGTGTCTGGACGGGCAAATTTAACTCTCATTTCCCACCAGGAAGAGGAAATAACCAAAGGCTCAGCGTGCCGTGCCGGAACCAGATTAGGGCCTGAAGCCATCCTGCGGTGTTGCGGCCAGCTCACAAGAAAGCGAGTTGAAGAAAGGAGCTCAGGGGCACTGTAATTCACAAACCTGCAGAGTTATAAATGACAACTATCGTCCAAAAATATACTGAAGTAAGGCTGCCAAGAGGACTTGAAAGCGGGGCAGAATTGCAGGAAACCGATTTCAGGAGGTAGACTGGAATTGCATTGAAAGCATAGGAAAAGAGGCAGAACGTCCACAATGATGCACTTGGCCAAAAAGGGCGTATGCGTTTTTTCCTCAGGAAAAAACGCATACGCCCTTTTTGGCCAACCAAGCAAGCTTGCAAAGGAAATCTGCACTACAATGAAGTCTCACTTCCCCCCGGTCAAAAGGGCCATCTGAAAAAAGTGTAAAATCCAGAAAGGCAGGACAGGCCATGGAGAACTGGGAGCCTTGTTATGCTGATGGGCGGGATGTAAATTGCCAACAGACACTCGGGAGAAGTGTATGGTGTTTCCTGAAACGTCTAAAAAACAAAGCAACAGAGCCTAGGGCACTTCCACTTATGGTCCTATAGCTTAGGGAAATTAAAATCAAAAAGATACAGCCACCCCAATGTTTGGGACGCCTCTGTTTACAAGAACCTCGTTTACCGTACAAGTTCAATATCACAGAAAGTGAAAAATGGATAAAGAACTTGTGGTACTTACGTACAATGCAGTATCACTCAGCAGTGAAATCTATGTCATCAGGCCCGTAGCAGCACAATGAGTGGATTCAGGTACGATGATTCTAACTGAAATAAGTCACACAGAAAAAGAAACATCATAAGATATCAGTAATACACGGAATGTAAACTTGGCTACACAGGAACTGAATTACAGAACAGAACAGGGTCTCAAATTTAGAAAACCAACTTATGCTTGTTTAAGGGTAAAGGTGAGTTGGGGTGCTGCATAAAACCAGAGATTGAAATGAGCACAGATAAAGTTCCTTAAGCCAAATATGGAATAGACAAGAGCTACTCCTTGCTCAACGAAATGGACTCAACACCGCATATTAAACGCCTCAGAATGTACCTGACTCTTAAGTATCTTAAAACCTATGGATTGCTATGTCTCCGAAAGAGAATCAAGCATGTGTACAGGGACATAAACGCAGCAGTGATAGGATTGGAGAGGTTCGGTGAGCAAATGAAGACCCTTTGAAGTCATATTGCATGGTACCCATTCCACGGGTTTCAACTACCCAGGTTTAAGGTATTCTTCCTTCAGCTAAAACATGCATGTGGAACCTAGAGTATGACCAACCATGTGATCGGGAGACGTGTTCAAATATGTCTCAGTTTTCGTACCCTGGTACTCGGGTGCAACATTCCAGACGCTTTACTAACACTCTCCCGACTTGGAGAGTCAGTCCCTTTAACCTCCTGTTTGGCCCAGTTTGCAATTTCTGCGGAAGATGAACAGGAATAGCGAGAACCAATGAGAGACTAGCTGGAGGTGTCTGGACGGGCAAATTTAACTCTCATTTCCCACCAGGAAGAGGAAATAACCAAAGGCTCAGCGTGCCGTGCCGGAACCAGATTAGGGCCTGAAGCCATCCTGCGGTGTTGCGGCCAGCTCACAAGAAAACGAGTTGAAGAAAGGAGCTCAGGGGCACTGTAATTCACAAACCTGCAGAGTTATAAATGACAACTATCGTCCAAAAATATACTGAAGTAAGGCTGCCAAGAGGACTTGAAAGCGGGGCAGAATTGCAGGAAACCGATTTCAGGAGGTAGACTGGAATTGCATTGAAAGCATAGGAAAAGAGGCAGAACGTCCACAATGATGCACTTGGCCAAAAAGGGCGTATGCGTTTTTTCCTCAGGAAAAAACGCATACGCCCTTTTTGGCCAACCAAGCAAGCTTGCAAAGGAAATCTGCACTACAATGAAGTCTCACTTCCCCCCGGTCAAAAGGGCCATCTGAAAAAAGTGTAAAATCCAGAAAGGCAGGACAGGCCATGGAGAACTGGGAGCCTTGTTATGCTGATGGGCGGGATGTAAATTGCCAACAGACACTCGGGAGAAGTGTATGGTGTTTCCTGAAACGTCTAAAAAACAAAGCAACAGAGCCTAGGGCACTTCCACTTATGGTCCTATAGCTTAGGGAAATTAAAATCAAAAAGATACAGCCACCCCAATGTTTGGGACGCCTCTGTTTACAAGAACCTCGTTTACCGTACAAGTTCAATATCACAGAAAGTGAAAAATGGATAAAGAACTTGTGGTACTTACGTACAATGCAGTATCACTCAGCAGTGAAATCTATGTCATCAGGCCCGTAGCAGCACAATGAGTGGATTCAGGTACGATGATTCTAACTAAAATAAGTCACACAGAAAAAGAAACATCATAAGATATCAGTAATACACGGAATGTAAACTTGGCTACACAGGAACTGAATTACAGAACAGAACAGGGTCTCAAATTTAGAAAACCAACTTATGCTTGTTTAAGGGTAAAGGTGAGTTGGGGTGCTGCATAAAACCAGAGATTGAAATGAGCACAGATAAAGTTCCTTAAGCCAAATATGGAATAGACAAGAGCTACTCCTTGCTCAACGAAATGGACTCAACACCGCATATTAAACGCCTAAGAATGTACCTGACTCTTAAGTATCTTAAAACCTATGGATTGCTATGTCTCCGAAAGAGAATCAAGCATGTGTACAGGGACATAAACGCAGCAGTGATAGGATTGGAGAGGTTCGGTGAGCAAATGAAGACCCTTTGAAGTCATATTGCATGGTACCCATTCCACGGGTTTCAACTACCCAGGTTTAAGGTATTCTTCCTACAGCTAAAACATGCATGTGGAACCTAGAGTATGATCAACCATGTGATCGGGAGACGTGTTCAAATATGTCTCAGTTTTCGTACCCTGGTACTCGGGTGCAACATTCCAGACGCTTTACTAACACTCTCCCGACTTGGAGAGTCAGTGCCTTTAACCTCCTGTTTGGCCCAGTTTGCAATTTCTGCGGAAGATGAACAGGAATAGCGAGAACCAATGAGAGACTAGCTGGAGGTGTCTGGACGGGCAAATTTAACTCTCATTTCCCACCAGGAAGAGGAAATAACCAAAGGCTCAGCGTGCCGTGCCGGAACCAGATTAGGGCCTGAAGCCATCCTGCGGTGTTGCGGCCAGCTCACAAGAAAACGAGTTGAAGAAAGGAGCTCAGGGGCACTGTAATTCACAAACCTGCAGAGTTATAAATGACAACTATCGTCCAAAAATATACTGAAGTAAGGCTGCCAAGAGGACTTGAAAGCGGGGCAGAATTGCAGGAAACCGATTTCAGGAGGTAGACTGGAATTGCATTGAAAGCATAGGAAAAGAGGCAGAACGTCCACAATGATGCACTTGGCCAAAAAGGGCGTATGCGTTTTTTCCTGAATATATTCAGGAAAAAACGCATACGCCCTTTTTGGCCAACCAAGCAAGCTTGCAAAGGAAATCTGCACTACAATGAAGTCTCACTTCCCCCCGGTCAAAAGGGCCATCTGAAAAAAGTGTAAAATCCAGAAAGGCAGGACAGGCCATGGAGAACTGGGAGCCTTGTTATGCTGATGGGCGGGATGTAAATTGCCAACAGACACTCGGGAGAAGTGTATGGTGTTTCCTGAAACGTCTAAAAAACAAAGCAACAGAGCCTAGGGCACTTCCACTTATGGTCCTATAGCTTAGGGAAATTAAAATCAAAAAGATACAGCCACCCCAATGTTTGGGACGCCTCTGTTTACAAGAACCTCGTTTACCGTACAAGTTCAATATCACAGAAAGTGAAAAATGGATAAAGAACTTGTGGTACTTACGTACAATGCAGTATCACTCAGCAGTGAAATCTATGTCATCAGGCCCGTAGCAGCACAATGAGTGGATTCAGGTACGATGATTCTAACTGAAATAAGTCACACAGAAAAAGAAACATCATAAGATATCAGTAATACACGGAATGTAAACTTGGCTACACAGGAACTGAATTACAGAACAGAACAGGGTCTCAAATTTAGAAAACCAACTTATGCTTGTTTAAGGGTAAAGGTGAGTTGGGGTGCTGCATAAAACCAGAGATTGAAATGAGCACAGATAAAGTTCCTTAAGCCAAATATGGAATAGACAAGAGCTACTCCTTGCTCAACGAAATGGACTCAACACCGCATATTAAACGCCTAAGAATGTACCTGACTCTTAAGTATCTTAAAACCTATGGATTGCTATGTCTCCGAAAGAGAATCAAGCATGTGTACAGGGACATAAACGCAGCAGTGATAGGATTGGAGAGGTTCGGTGAGCAAATGAAGACCCTTTGAAGTCATATTGCATGGTACCCATTCCACGGGTTTCAACTACCCAGGTTTAAGGTATTCTTCCTTCAGCTAAAACATGCATGTGGAACCTAGAGTATGATCAACCATGTGATCGGGAGACGTGTTCAAATATGTCTCAGTTTTCGTACCCTGGTACTCGGGTGCAACATTCCAGACGCTTTACTAACACTCTCCCGACTTGGAGAGTCAGTCCCTTTAACCTCCTGTTTGGCCCAGTTTGCAATTTCTGCGGAAGATGAACAGGAATAGCGAGAACCAATGAGAGACTAGCTGGAGGTGTCTGGACGGGCAAATTTAACTCTCATTTCCCACCAGGAAGAGGAAATAACCAAAGGCTCAGCGTGCCGTGCCGGAACCAGATTAGGGCCTGAAGCCATCCTGCGGTGTTGCGGCCAGCTCACAAGAAAGCGAGTTGAAGAAAGGAGCTCAGGGGCACTGTAATTCACAAACCTGCAGAGTTATAAATGACAACTATCGTCCAAAAATATACTGAAGTAAGGCTGCCAAGAGGACTTGAAAGCGGGGCAGAATTGCAGGAAACCGATTTCAGGAGGTAGACTGGAATTGCATTGAAAGCATAGGAAAAGAGGCAGAACGTCCACAATGATGCACTTGGCCAAAAAGGGCGTATGCGTTTTTTCCTCAGGAAAAAACGCATACGCCCTTTTTGGCCAACCAAGCAAGCTTGCAAAGGAAATCTGCACTACAATGAAGTCTCACTTCCCCCCGGTCAAAAGGGCCATCTGAAAAAAGTGTAAAATCCAGAAAGGCAGGACAGGCCATGGAGAACTGGGAGCCTTGTTATGCTGATGGGCGGGATGTAAATTGCCAACAGACACTCGGGAGAAGTGTATGGTGTTTCCTGAAACGTCTAAAAAACAAAGCAACAGAGCCTAGGGCACTTCCACTTATGGTCCTATAGCTTAGGGAAATTAAAATCAAAAAGATACAGCCACCCCAATGTTTGGGACGCCTCTGTTTACAAGAACCTCGTTTACCGTACAAGTTCAATATCACAGAAAGTGAAAAATGGATAAAGAACTTGTGGTACTTACGTACAATGCAGTATCACTCAGCAGTGAAATCTATGTCATCAGGCCCGTAGCAGCACAATGAGTGGATTCAGGTACGATGATTCTAACTGAAATAAGTCACACAGAAAAAGAAACATCATAAGATATCAGTAATACACGGAATGTAAACTTGGCTACACAGGAACTGAATTACAGAACAGAACAGGGTCTCAAATTTAGAAAACCAACTTATGCTTGTTTAAGGGTAAAGGTGAGTTGGGGTGCTGCATAAAACCAGAGATTGAAATGAGCACAGATAAAGTTCCTTAAGCCAAATATGGAATAGACAAGAGCTACTCCTTGCTCAACGAAATGGACTCAACACCGCATATTAAACGCCTAAGAATGTACCTGACTCTTAAGTATCTTAAAACCTATGGATTGCTATGTCTCCGAAAGAGAATCAAGCATGTGTACAGGGACATAAACGCAGCAGTGATAGGATTGGAGAGGTTCGGTGAGCAAATGAAGACCCTTTGAAGTCATATTGCATGGTACCCATTCCACGGGTTTCAACTACCCAGGTTTAAGGTATTCTTCCTTCAGCTAAAACATGCATGTGGAACCTAGAGTATGATCAACCATGTGATCGGGAGACGTGTTCAAATATGTCTCAGTTTTCGTACCCTGGTACTCGGGTGCAACATTCCAGACGCTTTACTAACACTCTCCCGACTTGGAGAGTCAGTGCCTTTAACCTCCTGTTTGGCCCAGTTTGCAATTTCTGCGGAAGATGAACAGGAATAGCGAGAACCAATGAGAGACTAGCTGGAGGTGTCTGGACGGGCAAATTTAACTGTCATTTCCCACCAGGAAGAGGAAATAACCAAAGGCTCAGCGTGCCGTGCCGGAACCAGATTAGGGCCTGAAGCCATCCTGCGGTGTTGCGGCCAGCTCACAAGAAAACGAGTTGAAGAAAGGAGCTCAGGGGCACTGTAATTCACAAACCTGCAGTGTTATAAATGACAACTATCGTCCAAAAATATACTGAAGTAAGGCTGCCAAGAGGACTTGAAAGCGGGGCAGAATTGCAGGAAACCGATTTCAGGAGGTAGACTGGAATTGCATTGAAAGCATAGGAAAAGAGGCAGAACGTCCACAATGATGCACTTGGCCAAAAAGGGCGTATGCGTTTTTTCCTCAGGAAAAAACGCATACGCCCTTTTTGGCCAACCAAGCAAGCTTGCAAAGGAAGTCTGCACTACAATGAAGTCTCACTTCCCCCCGGTCAAAAGGGCCATCTGAAAAAAGTGTAAAATCCAGAAAGGCAGGACAGGCCATGGAGAACTGGGAGCCTTGTTATGCTGATGGGCGGGATGTACATTGCCAACAGACACTCGGGAGAAGTGTATGGTGTTTCCTGAAACGTCTAAAAAACAAAGCAACAGAGCCTAGGGCACTTCCACTTATGGTCCTATAGCTTAGGGAAATTAAAATCAAAAAGATACAGCCACCCCAATGTTTGGGACGCCTCTGTTTACAAGAACCTCGTTTACCGTACAAGTTCAATATCACAGAAAGTGAAAAATGGATAAAGAACTTGTGGTACTTACGTACAATGCAGTATCACTCAGCAGTGAAATCTATGTCATCAGGCCCGTAGCAGCACAATGAGTGGATTCAGGTACGATGATTCTAACTAAAATAAGTCACACAGAAAAAGAAACCTCATAAGATATCAGTAATACACGGAATGTAAACTTGGCTACACAGGAACTGAATTACAGAACAGAACAGGGTCTCAAATTTAGAAAACCAACTTATGCTTGTTTAAGGGTAAAGGTGAGTTGGGGTGCTGCATAAAACCAGAGATTGAAATGAGCACAGATAAAGTTCCTTAAGCCAAATATGGAATAGACAAGAGCTACTCCTTGCTCAACGAAATGGACTCAACACCCCATATTAAACGCCTAAGAATGTACCTGACTCTTAAGTATCTTAAAACCTATGGATTGCTATGTCTCCGAAAGAGAATCAAGCATGTGTACAGGGACCTAAACGCAACAGTGATAGGATTGGAGAGGTTCGGTGAGCAAATGAAGACCCTTTGAAGTCATATTGCATGGTACCCATTCCACGGGTTTCAACTACCCAGGTTTAAGGTATTCTTCCTTCAGCTAAAACATGCATGTGGAACCTAGAGTATGATCAACCATGTGATCGGGAGACGTGTTCAAATATGTCTCAGTTTTCGTACCCTGGTACTCGGGTGCAACATTCCAGACGCTTTACTAACACTCTCCCGACTTGGAGAGTCAGTCCCTTTAACCTCCTGTTTGGCCCAGTTTGCAATTTCTGCGGAAGATGAACAGGAATAGCGAGAACCAATGAGAGACTAGCTGGAGGTGTCTGGACGGGCAAATTTAACTCTCATTTCCCACCAGGAAGAGGAAATAACCAAAGGCTCAGCGTGCCGTGCCGGAACCAGATTAGGGCCTGAAGCCATCCTGCGGTGTTGCGGCCAGGTCACAAGAAAGTGAGTTGAAGAAAGGAGCTCAGGGGCACTGTAATTCACAAACCTGCAGAGTTATAAATGACAGCTATCGTCCAAAAATATACTGAAGTAAGGCTGCCAAAAGGAGTTGAAAGCGGGGCAGAATTGCAGGAAACCGATTTCAGGATGTAGACTGGAATTGCATTGAAAGCATAGGAAAAGAGGCAGAACGTCCACAATGATGCACTTGGCCAAAAAGGGCGTATGCGTTGTTTCCTGAATATATTCAGGAAAAAACGCATACGCACTTTTTGGCCAACCAAGCAAGCTTGCAAAGGAAATCTGCACTACAATGAAGTCTCACTTCCCCCCGGTCAAAAGGGCCATCTGAAAAAAGTGTAAAATCCAGAAAGGCAGGACAGGCCATGGAGAACTGGGAGCCTTGTTATGCTGATGGGCGGGATGTACATTGCCAACAGACACTCGGGAGAAGTGTATGGTGTTTCCTGAAACGTCTAAAAAACAAAGCAACAGAGCCTAGGGCACTTCCACTTATGGTCCTATAGCTTAGGGAAATTAAAATCAAAAAGATACAGCCACCCCAATGTTTGGGACGCCTCTGTTTACAAGAACCTCGTTTACCGTACAAGTTCAATATCACAGAAAGTGAAAAATGGATAAAGAACTTGTGGTACTTACGTACAATGCAGTATCACTCAGCAGTGAAATCTATGTCATCAGGCCCGTAGCAGCACAATGAGTGGATTCAGGTACGATGATTCTAACTGAAATAAGTCACACAGAAAAAGAAACATCATAAGATATCAGTAATACACGGAATGTAAACTTGGCTACACAGGAACTGAATTACAGAACAGAACAGGGTCTCAAATTTAGAAAACCAACTTATGCTTGTTTAAGGGTAAAGGTGAGTTGGGGTGCTGCATAAAACCAGAGATTGAAATGAGCACAGATAAAGTTCCTTAAGCCAAATATGGAATAGACAAGAGCTACTCCTTGCTCAACGAAATGGACTCAACACCGCATATTAAACGCCTAAGAATGTACCTGACTCTTAAGTATCTTAAAACCTATGGATTGCTATGTCTCCGAAAGAGAATCAAGCATGTGTACAGGGACATAAACGCAGCAGTGATAGGATTGGAGAGGTTCGGTGAGCAAATGAAGACCCTTTGAAGTCATATTGCATGGTACCCATTCCACGGGTTTCAACTACCCAGGTTTAAGGTATTCTTCCTTCAGCTAAAACATGCATGTGGAACCTAGAGTATGATCAACCATGTGATCGGGAGACGTGTTCAAATATGTCTCAGTTTTCGTACCCTGGTACTCGGGTGCAACATTCCAGACGCTTTACTAACACTCTCCCGACTTGGAGAGTCAGTCCCTTTAACCTCCTGTTTGGCCCAGTTTGCAATTTCTGCGGAAGATGAACAGGAATAGCGAGAACCAATGAGAGACTAGCTGGAGGTGTCTGGACGGGCAAATTTAACTCTCATTTCCCACCAGGAAGAGGAAATAACCAAAGGCTCAGCGTGCCGTGCCGGAACCAGATTAGGGCCTGAAGCCATCCTGCGGTGTTGCGGCCAGCTCACAAGAAAGCGAGTTGAAGAAAGGAGCTCAGGGGCACTGTAATTCACAAACCTGCAGAGTTATAAATGACAACTATCGTCCAAAAATATACTGAAGTAAGGCTGCCAAGAGGACTTGAAAGCGGGGCAGAATTGCAGGAAACCGATTTCAGGAGGTAGACTGGAATTGCATTGAAAGCATAGGAAAAGAGGCAGAACGTCCACAATGATGCACTTGGCCAAAAAGGGCGTATGCGTTTTTTCCTCAGGAAAAAACGCATACGCCCTTTTTGGCCAACCAAGCAAGCTTGCAAAGGAAATCTGCACTACAATGAAGTCTCACTTCCCCCCGGTCAAAAGGGCCATCTGAAAAAAGTGTAAAATCCAGAAAGGCAGGACAGGCCATGGAGAACTGGGAGCCTTGTTATGCTGATGGGCGGGATGTAAATTGCCAACAGACACTCGGGAGAAGTGTATGGTGTTTCCTGAAACGTCTAAAAAACAAAGCAACAGAGCCTAGGGCACTTCCACTTATGGTCCTATAGCTTAGGGAAATTAAAATCAAAAAGATACAGCCACCCCAATGTTTGGGACGCCTCTGTTTACAAGAACCTCGTTTACCGTACAAGTTCAATATCACAGAAAGTGAAAAATGGATAAAGAACTTGTGGTACTTACGTACAATGCAGTATCACTCAGCAGTGAAATCTATGTCATCAGGCCCGTAGCAGCACAATGAGTGGATTCAGGTACGATGATTCTAACTGAAATAAGTCACACAGAAAAAGAAACATCATAAGATATCAGTAATACACGGAATGTAAACTTGGCTACACAGGAACTGAATTACAGAACAGAACAGGGTCTCAAATTTAGAAAACCAACTTATGCTTGTTTAAGGGTAAAGGTGAGTTGGGGTGCTGCATAAAACCAGAGATTGAAATGAGCACAGATAAAGTTCCTTAAGCCAAATATGGAATAGACAAGAGCTACTCCTTGCTCAACGAAATGGACTCAACACCGCATATTAAACGCCTAAGAATGTACCTGACTCTTAAGTATCTTAAAACCTATGGATTGCTATGTCTCCGAAAGAGAATCAAGCATGTGTACAGGGACATAAACGCAGCAGTGATAGGATTGGAGAGGTTCGGTGAGCAAATGAAGACCCTTTGAAGTCATATTGCATGGTACCCATTCCACGGGTTTCAACTACCCAGGTTTAAGGTATTCTTCCTTCAGCTAAAACATGCATGTGGAACCTAGAGTATGATCAACCATGTGATCGGGAGACGTGTTCAAATATGTCTCAGTTTTCGTACCCTGGTACTCGGGTGCAACATTCCAGACGCTTTACTAACACTCTCCCGACTTGGAGAGTCAGTCCCTTTAACCTCCTGTTTGGCCCAGTTTGCAATTTCTGCGGAAGATGAACAGGAATAGCGAGAACCAATGAGAGACTAGCTGGAGGTGTCTGGACGGGCAAATTTAACTCTCATTTCCCACCAGGAAGAGGAAATAACCAAAGGCTCAGCGTGCCGTGCCGGAACCAGATTAGGGCCTGAAGCCATCCTGCGGTGTTGCGGCCAGCTCACAAGAAAGCGAGTTGAAGAAAGGAGCTCAGGGGCACTGTAATTCACAAACCTGCAGAGTTATAAATGACAACTATCGTCCAAAAATATACTGAAGTAAGGCTGCCAAGAGGACTTGAAAGCGGGGCAGAATTGCAGGAAACCGATTTCAGGAGGTAGACTGGAATTGCATTGAAAGCATAGGAAAAGAGGCAGAACGTCCACAATGATGCACTTGGCCAAAAAGGGCGTATGCGTTTTTTCCTGAATATATTCAGGAAAAAACGCATACGCCCTTTTTGGCCAACCAAGCAAGCTTGCAAAGGAAATCTGCACTACAATGAAGTCTCACTTCCCCCCGGTCAAAAGGGCCATCTGAAAAAAGTGTAAAATCCAGAAAGGCAGGACAGGCCATGGAGAACTGGGAGCCTTGTTATGCTGATGGGCGGGATGTAAATTGCCAACAGACACTCGGGAGAAGTGTATGGTGTTTCCTGAAACGTCTAAAAAACAAAGCAACAGAGCCTAGGGCACTTCCACTTATGGTCCTATAGCTTAGGGAAATTAAAATCAAAAAGATACAGCCACCCCAATGTTTGGGACGCCTCTGTTTACAAGAACCTCGTTTACCGTACAAGTTCAATATCACAGAAAGTGAAAAATGGATAAAGAACTTGTGGTACTTACGTACAATGCAGTATCACTCAGCAGTGAAATCTATGTCATCAGGCCCGTAGCAGCACAATGAGTGGATTCAGGTACGATGATTCTAACTGAAATAAGTCACACAGAAAAAGAAACATCATAAGATATCACTAATACACGGAATGTAAACTTGGCTACACAGGAACTGAATTACAGAACAGAACAGGGTCTCAAATTTAGAAAACCAACTTATGCTTGTTTAAGGGTAAAGGTGAGTTGGGGTGCTGCATAAAACCAGAGATTGAAATGAGCACAGATAAAGTTCCTTAAGCCAAATATGGAATAGACAAGAGCTACTCCTTGCTCAACGAAATGGACTCAACACCGCATATTAAACGCCTCAGAATGTACCTGACTCTTAAGTATCTTAAAACCTATGGATTGCTATGTCTCCGAAAGAGAATCAAGCATGTGTACAGGGACATAAACGCAGCAGTGATAGGATTGGAGAGGTTCGGTGAGCAAATGAAGACCCTTTGAAGTCATATTGCATGGTACCCATTCCACGGGTTTCAACTACCCAGGTTTAAGGTATTCTTCCTTCAGCTAAAACATGCATGTGGAACCTAGAGTATGATCAACCATGTGATCGGGAGACGTGTTCAAATATGTCTCAGTTTTCGTACCCTGGTACTCGGGTGCAACATTCCAGACGCTTTACTAACACTCTCCCGACTTGGAGAGTCAGTCCCTTTAACCTCCTGTTTGGCCCAGTTTGCAATTTCTGCGGAAGATGAACAGGAATAGCGAGAACCAATGAGAGACTAGCTGGAGGTGTCTGGACGGGCAAATTTAACTCTCATTTCCCACCAGGAAGAGGAAATAACCAAAGGCTCAGCGTGCCGTGCCGGAACCAGATTAGGGCCTGAAGCCATCCTGCGGTGTTGCGGCCAGCTCACAAGAAAACGAGTTGAAGAAAGGAGCTCAGGGGCACTGTAATTCACAAACCTGCAGAGTTATAAATGACAACTATCGTCCAAAAATATACTGAAGTAAGGCTGCCAAGAGGACTTGAAAGCGGGGCAGAATTGCAGGAAACCGATTTCAGGAGGTAGACTGGAATTGCATTGAAAGCATAGGAAAAGAGGCAGAACGTCCACAATGATGCACTTGGCCAAAAAGGGCGTATGCATTTTTTCCTGAATATATTCAGGAAAAAACGCATACGCCCTTTTTGGCCAACCAAGCAAGCTTGCAAAGGAAATCTGCACTACAATGAAGTCTCACTTCCCCCCGGTCAAAAGGGCCATCTGAAAAAAGTGTAAAATCCAGAAAGGCAGGACAGGCCATGGAGAACTGGGAGCCTTGTTATGCTGATGGGCGGGATGTAAATTGCCAACAGACACTCGGGAGAAGTGTATGGTGTTTCCTGAAACGTCTAAAAAACAAAGCAACAGAGCCTAGGGCACTTCCACTTATGGTCCTATAGCTTAGGGAAATTAAAATCAAAAAGATACAGCCACCCCAATGTTTGGGACGCCTCTGTTTACAAGAACCTCGTTTACTGTACAAGTTCAATATCACAGAAAGTGAAAAATGGATAAAGAACTTGTGGTACTTACGTACAATGCAGTATCACTCAGCAGTGAAATCTATGTCATCAGGCCCGTAGCAGCACAATGAGTGGATTCAGGTACGATGATTCTAACTGAAATAAGTCACACAGAAAAAGAAACATCATAAGATATCAGTAATACACGGAATGTAAACTTGGCTACACAGGAACTGAATTACAGAACAGAACAGGGTCTCAAATTTAGAAAACCAACTTATGCTTGTTTAAGGGTAAAGGTGAGTTGGGGTGCTGCATAAAACCAGAGATTGAAATGAGCACAGATAAAGTTCCTTAAGCCAAATATGGAATAGACAAGAGCTACTCCTTGCTCAACGAAATGGACTCAACACCGCATATTAAACGCCTAAGAATGTACCTGACTCTTAAGTATCTTAAAACCTATGGATTGCTATGTCTCCGAAAGAGAATCAAGCATGTGTACAGGGACATAAACGCAGCAGTGATAGGATTGGAGAGGTTCGGTGAGCAAATGAAGACCCTTTGAAGTCATATTGCATGGTACCCATTCCACGGGTTTCAACTACCCAGGTTTAAGGTATTCTTCCTTCAGCTAAAACATGCATGTGGAACCTAGAGTATGATCAACCATGTGATCGGGAGACGTGTTCAAATATGTCTCAGTTTTCGTACCCTGGTACTCGGGTGCAACATTCCAGACGCTTTACTAACACTCTCCCGACTTGGAGAGTCAGTGCCTTTAACCTCCTGTTTGGCCCAGTTTGCAATTTCTGCGGAAGATGAACAGGAATAGCGAGAACCAATGAGAGACTAGCTGGAGGTGTCTGGACGGGCAAATTTAACTCTCATTTCCCACCAGGAAGAGGAAATAACCAAAGGCTCAGCGTGCCGTGCCGGAACCAGATTAGGGCCTGAAGCCATCCTGCGGTGTTGCGGCCAGCTCACAAGAAAACGAGTTGAAGAAAGGAGCTCAGGGGCACTGTAATTCACAAACCTGCAGAGTTATAAATGACAACTATCGTCCAAAAATATACTGAAGTAAGGCTGCCAAGAGGACTTGAAAGCGGGGCAGAATTGCAGGAAACCGATTTCAGGAGGTAGACTGGAATTGCATTGAAAGCATAGGAAAAGAGGCAGAACGTCCACAATGATGCACTTGGCCAAAAAGGGCGTATGCGTTTTTTCCGGAATATATTCAGGAAAAAACGCATACGCCCTTTTTGGCCAACCAAGCAAGCTTGCAAAGGAAATCTGCACTACAATGAAGTCTCACTTCCCCCCGGTCAAAAGGGCCATCTGAAAAAAGTGTAAAATCCAGAAAGGCAGGACAGGCCATGGAGAACTGGGAGCCTTGTTATGCTGATGGGCGGGATGTACATTGCCAACAGACACTCGGGAGAAGTGTATGGTGTTTCCTGAAACGTCTAAAAAACAAAGCAACAGAGCCTAGGGCACTTCCACTTATGGTCCTATAGCTTAGGGAAATTAAAATCAAAAAGATACAGCCACCCCAATGTTTGGGACGCCTCTGTTTACAAGAACCTCGTTTACCGTACAAGTTCAATATCACAGAAAGTGAAAAATGGATAAAGAACTTGTGGTACTTACGTACAATGCAGTATCACTCAGCAGTGAAATCTATGTCATCAGCCCCGTAGCAGCACAATGAGTGGATTCAGGTACGATGATTCTAACTGAAATAAGTCACACAGAAAAAGAAACATCATAAGATATCAGTAATACACGGAATGTAAACTTGGCTACACAGGAACTGAATTACAGAACAGAACAGGGTCTCAAATTTAGAAAACCAACTTATGCTTGTTTAAGGGTAAAGGTGAGTTGGGGTGCTGCATAAAACCAGAGATTGAAATGAGCACAGATAAAGTTCCTTAAGCCAAATATGGAATAGACAAGAGCTACTCCTTGCTCAACGAAATGGACTCAACACCGCATATTAAACGCCTAAGAATGTACCTGACTCTTAAGTATCTTAAAACCTATGGATTGCTATGTCTCCGAAAGAGAATCAAGCATGTGTACAGGGACATAAACGCAGCAGTGATAGGATTGGAGAGGTTCGGTGAGCAAATGAAGACCCTTTGAAGTCATATTGCATGGTACCCATTCCACGGGTTTCAACTACCCAGGTTTAAGGTATTCTTCCTTCAGCTAAAACATGCATGTGGAACCTAGAGTATGATCAACCATGTGATCGGGAGACGTGTTCAAATATGTCTCAGTTTTCGTACCCTGGTACTCGGGTGCAACATTCCAGACGCTTTACTAACACTCTCCCGACTTGGAGAGTCAGTCCCTTTAACCTCCTGTTTGGCCCAGTTTGCAATTTCTGCGGAAGATGAACAGGAATAGCGAGAACCAATGAGAGACTAGCTGGAGGTGTCTGGACGGGCAAATTTAACTCTCATTTCCCACCAGGAAGAGGAAATAACCAAAGGCTCAGCATGCCGTGCCGGAACCAGATTAGGGCCTGAAGCCATCCTGCGGTGTTGTGGCCAGCTCACAAGAAAAGGAGTTGAAGAAAGGAGCTCAGGGGCACTGTAATTCACAAACCTGCAGAGTTATAAATGACAACTATCGTCCAAAAATATACTGAAGTAAGGCTGCCAAGAGGACTTGAAAGCGGGGCAGAATTGCAGGAAACCGATTTCAGGAGGTAGACTGGAATTGCATTGAAAGCATAGGAAAAGAGGCAGAACGTCCACAATGATGCACTTGGCCAAAAAGGGCGTATGCGTTGTTTCCTGAATATATTCAGGAAAAAACGCATACGCCCTTTTTGGCCAACCAAGCAAGCTTGCAAAGGAAATCTGCACTACAATGAAGTCTCACTTCCCCCTGGTCAAAAGGGCCATCTGAAAAAAGTGTAAAATCCAGAAAGGCAGGACAGGCCATGGAGAACTGGGAGCCTTGTTATACTGATGGGCGGGATGTACATTGCCAACAGACACTCGGGAGAAGTGTATGGTGTTTCCTGAAACATCTAAAAAACAAAGCAACAGAGCCTAGGGCACTTCCACTTATGGTCCTATAGCTTAGGGAAATTAAAATCAAAAAGATACAGCCACCCCAATGTTTGGGACGCCTCTGTTTACAAGAACCTCGTTTACCGTACAAGTTCAATATCACAGAAAGTGAAAAATGGATAAAGAACTTGTGGTACTTACGTACAATGCAGTATCACTCAGCAGTGAAATCTATGTCATCAGGCCCGTAGCAGCACAATGAGTGGATTCAGGTACGATGATTCTAACTGAAATAAGTCACACAGAAAAAGAAACATCATAAGATATCAGTAATACACGGAATGTAAACTTGGCTACACAGGAACTGAATTACAGAACAGAACAGGGTCTCAAATTTAGAAAACCAACTTATGCTTGTTTAAGGGGAAAGGTGAGTTGGGGTGCTGCATAAAACCAGAGATTGAAATGAGCACAGATAAAGTTCCTTAAGCCAAATATGGAATAGACAAGAGCTACTCCTTGCTCAACGAAATGGACTCAACACCGCATATTAAACGCCTAAGAATGTACCTGACTCTTAAGTATCTTAAAACCTATGGATTGCTATGTCTCCGAAAGAGAATCAAGCATGTGTACAGGGACATAAACGCAGCAGTGATAGGATTGGAGAGGTTCGGTGAGCAAATGAAGACCCTTTGAAGTCATATTGCATGGTACCCATTCCACGGGTTTCAACTACCCAGGTTTAAGGTATTCTTCCTTCAGCTAAAACATGCATGTGGAACCTAGAGTATGATCAACCATGTGATCGGGAGACGTGTTCAAATATGTCTCAGTTTTCGTACCCTGGTACTCGGGTGCAACATTCCAGACGCTTTACTAACACTCTCCCGACTTGGAGAGTCAGTGCCTTTAACCTCCTGTTTGGCCCAGTTTGCAATTTCTGCGGAAGATGAACAGGAATAGCGAGAACCAATGAGAGACTAGCTGGAGGTGTCTGGACGGGCAAATTTAACTCTCATTTCCCACCAGGAAGAGGAAATAACCAAAGGCTCAGCGTGCCGTGCCGGAACCAGATTAGGGCCTGAAGCCATCCTGCGGTGTTGCAGCCAGCTCACAAGAAAACGAGTTGAAGAAAGGAGCTCAGGGGCACTGTAATTCACAAACCTGCAGAGTTATAAATGACAACTATCATCCAAAAATATACTGAAGTAAGGCTGCCAAGAGGACTTGAAAGCGGGGCAGAATTGCAGGAAACCGATTTCAGGAGGTAGACTGGAATTGCATTGAAAGCATAGGAAAAGAGGCAGAACGTCCACAATGATGCACTTGGCCAAAAAGGGCGTATGCGTTTTTTCCTGAATATATTCAGGAAAAAACGCATACGCCCTTTTTGGCCAACCAAGCAAGCTTGCAAAGGAAATCTGCACTACAATGAAGTCTCACTTCCCCCCGGTCAAAAGGGCCATCTGAAAAAAGTGTAAAATCCAGAAAGGCAGGACAGGCCATGGAGAACTGGGAGCCTTGTTATGCTGATGGGCGGGATGTACATTGCCAACAGACACTCGGGAGAAGTGTATGGTGTTTCCTGAAACGTCTAAAAAACAAAGCAACAGAGCCTAGGGCACTTCCACTTATGGTCCTATAGCTTAGGGAAATTAAAATCAAAAAGATACAGCCACCCCAATGTTTGGGACGCCTCTGTTTACAAGAACCTCGTTTACCGTACAAGTTCAATATCACAGAAAGTGAAAAATGGATAAAGAACTTGTGGTACTTACGTACAATGCAGTATCACTCAGCAGTGAAATCTATGTCATCAGGCCCGTAGCAGCACAATGAGTGGATTCAGGTACGATGATTCTAACTGAAATAAGTCACACAGAAAAAGAAACATCATAAGATATCAGTAATACACGGAATGTAAACTTGGCTACACAGGAACTGAATTACAGAACAGAACAGGGTCTCAAATTTAGAAAACCAACTTATGCTTGTTTAAGGGTAAAGGTGAGTTGGGGTGCTGCATAAAACCAGAGATTGAAATGAGCACAGATAAAGTTCCTTAAGCCAAATATGGAATAGACAAGAGCTACTCCTTGCTCAACGAAATGGACTCAACACCGCATATTAAACGCCTAAGAATGTACCTGACTCTTAAGTATCTTAAAACCTATGGATTGCTATGTCTCCGAAAGAGAATCAAGCATGTGTACAGGGACATAAACGCAGCAGTGATAGGATTGGAGAGGTTCGGTGAGCAAATGAAGACCCTTTGAAGTCATATTGCATGGTACCCATTCCACGGGTTTCAACTACCCAGGTTTAAGGTATTCTTCCTTCAGCTAAAACATGCATGTGGAACCTAGAGTATGATCAACCATGTGATCGGGAGACGTGTTCAAATATGTCTCAGTTTTCGTACCCTGGTACTCGGGTGCAACATTCCAGACGCTTTACTAACACTCTCCCGACTTGGAGAGTCAGTCCCTTTAACCTCCTGTTTGGCCCAGTTTGCAATTTCTGTGGAAGATGAACAGGAATAGCGAGAACCAATGAGAGACTAGCTGGAGGTGTCTGGACGGGCAAATTTAACTCTCATTTCCCACCAGGAAGAGGAAATAACCAAAGGCTCAGCGTGCCGTGCCGGAACCAGATTAGGGCCTGAAGCCATCCTGCGGTGTTGCGGCCAGCTCACAAGAAAGCGAGTTGAAGAAAGGAGCTCAGGGGCACTGTAATTCACAAACCTGCAGAGTTATAAATGACAACTATCGTCCAAAAATATACTGAAGTAAGGCTGCCAAGAGGACTTGAAAGCGGGGCAGAATTGCAGGAAACCGATTTCAGGAGGTAGACTGGAATTGCATTGAAAGCATAGGAAAAGAGGCAGAACGTCCACAATGATGCACTTGGCCAAAAAGGGCGTATGCGTTTTTTCCTCAGGAAAAAACGCATACGCCCTTTTTGGCCAACCAAGCAAGCTTGCAAAGGAAATCTGCACTACAATGAAGTCTCACTTCCCCCCGGTCAAAAGGGCCATCTGAAAAAAGTGTAAAATCCAGAAAGGCAGGACAGGCCATGGAGAACTGGGAGCCTTGTTATGCTGATGGGCGGGATGTAAATTGCCAACAGACACTCGGGAGAAGTGTATGGTGTTTCCTGAAATGTCTAAAAAACAAAGCAACAGAGCCTAGGGCACTTCCACTTATGGTCCTATAGCTTAGGGAAATTAAAATCAAAAAGATACAGCCACCCCAATGTTTGGGACGCCTCTGTTTACAAGAACCTCGTTTACCGTACAAGTTCAATATCACAGAAAGTGAAAAATGGATAAAGAACTTGTGGTACTTACGTACAATGCAGTATCACTCAGCAGTGAAATCTATGTCATCAGGCCCGTAGCAGCACAATGAGTGGATTCAGGTACGATGATTCTAACTGAAATAAGTCACACAGAAAAAGAAACATCATAAGATATCAGTAATACACGGAATGTAAACTTGGCTACACAGGAACTGAATTACAGAACAGAACAGGGTCTCAAATTTAGAAAACCAACTTATGCTTGTTTAAGGGGAAAGGTGAGTTGGGGTGCTGCATAAAACCAGAGATTGAAATGAGCACAGATAAAGTTCCTTAAGCCAAATATGGAATAGACAAGAGCTACTCCTTGCTCAACGAAATGGACTCAACACCGCATATTAAACGCCTAAGAATGTACCTGACTCTTAAGTATCTTAAAACCTATGGATTGCTATGTCTCCGAAAGAGAATCAAGCATGTGTACAGGGACATAAACGCAGCAGTGATAGGATTGGAGAGGTTCGGTGAGCAAATGAAGACCCTTTGAAGTCATATTGCATGGTACCCATTCCACGGGTTTCAACTACCCAGGTTTAAGGTATTCTTCCTTCAGCTAAAACATGCATGTGGAACCTAGAGTATGATCAACCATGTGATCGGGAGACGTGTTCAAATATGTCTCAGTTTTCGTACCCTGGTACTCGGGTGCAACATTCCAGACGCTTTACTAACACTCTCCCGACTTGGAGAGTCAGTGCCTTTAACCTCCTGTATGGCCCAGTTTGCAATTTCTGCGGAAGATGAACAGGAATAGCGAGAACCAATGAGAGACTAGCTGGAGGTGTCTGGACGGGCAAATTTAACTCTCATTTCCCACCAGGAAGAGGAAATAACCAAAGGCTCAGCGTGCCGTGCCGGAACCAGATTAGGGCCTGAAGCCATCCTGCGGTGTTGCGGCCAGCTCACAAGAAAACGAGTTGAAGAAAGGAGCTCAGGGGCACTGTAATTCACAAACCTGCAGAGTTATAAATGACAACTATCGTCCAAAAATATACTGAAGTAAGGCTGCCAAGAGGACTTGAAAGCGGGGCAGAATTGCAGGAAACCGATTTCAGGAGGTAGACTGGAATTGCATTGAAAGCATAGGAAAAGAGGCAGAACGTCCACAATGATGCACTTGGCCAAAAAGGGCGTATGCGTTTTTTCCTGAATATATTCAGGAAAAAACGCATACGCCCTTTTTGGCCAACCAAGCAAGCTTGCAAAGGAAATCTGCACTACAATGAAGTCTCACTTCCCCCCGGTCAAAAGGGCCATCTGAAAAAAGTGTAAAATCCAGAAAGGCAGGACAGGCCATGGAGAACTGGGAGCCTTGTTATGCTGATGGGCGGGATGTAAATTGCCAACAGACACTCGGGAGAAGTGTATGGTGTTTCCTGAAACGTCTAAAAAACAAAGCAACAGAGCCTAGGGCACTTCCACTTATGGTCCTATAGCTTAGGGAAATTAAAATCAAAAAGATACAGCCACCCCAATGTTTGGGACGCCTCTGTTTACAAGAACCTCGTTTACCGTACAAGTTCAATATCACAGAAAGTGAAAAATGGATAAAGAACTTGTGGTACTTACGTACAATGCAGTATCACTCAGCAGTGAAATCTATGTCATCAGGCCCGTAGCAGCACAATGAGTGGATTCAGGTACGATGATTCTAACTGAAATAAGTCACACAGAAAAAGAAACATCATAAGATATCAGTAATACACGGAATGTAAACTTGGCTACACAGGAACTGAATTACAGAACAGAACAGGGTCTCAAATTTAGAAAACCAACTTATGCTTGTTTAAGGGTAAAGGTGAGTTGGGGTGCTGCATAAAACCAGAGATTGAAATGAGCACAGATAAAGTTCCTTAAGCCAAATATGGAATAGACAAGAGCTACTCCTTGCTCAACGAAATGGACTCAACACCGCATATTAAACGCCTCAGAATGTACCTGACTCTTAAGTATCTTAAAACCTATGGATTGCTATGTCTCCGAAAGAGAATCAAGCATGTGTACAGGGACATAAACGCAGCAGTGATAGGATTGGAGAGGTTCGGTGAGCAAATGAAGACCCTTTGAAGTCATATTGCATGGTACCCATTCCACGGGTTTCAACTACCCAGGTTTAAGGTATTCTTCCTTCAGCTAAAACATGCATGTGGAACCTAGAGTATGATCAACCATGTGATCGGGAGACGTGTTCAAATATGTCTCAGTTTTCGTACCCTGGTACTCGGGTGCAACATTCCAGACGCTTTACTAACACTCTCCCGACTTGGAGAGTCAGTGCCTTTAACCTCCTGTATGGCCCAGTTTGCAATTTCTGCGGAAGATGAACAGGAATAGCGAGAACCAATGAGAGACTAGCT
This sequence comes from Globicephala melas, assembly GCF_963455315.2. Classification (NCBI taxonomy): domain Eukaryota; kingdom Metazoa; phylum Chordata; class Mammalia; order Artiodactyla; family Delphinidae; genus Globicephala; species Globicephala melas. The sequence goes on along the minus strand of NW_027207642.1, from coordinate 44,464 downwards.
GGAGGTGTCTGGACGGGCAAATTTAACTCTCATTTCCCACCAGGAAGAGGAAATAACCAAAGGCTCAGCGTGCCGTGCCGGAACCAGATTAGGGCCTGAAGCCATCCTGCGGTGTTGCGGCCAGCTCACAAGAAAACGAGTTGAAGAAAGGAGCTCAGGGGCACTGTAATTCACAAACCTGCAGAGTTATAAATGACAACTATCGTCCAAAAATATACTGAAGTAAGGCTGCCAAGAGGACTTGAAAGCGGGGCAGAATTGCAGGAAACCGATTTCAGGAGGTAGACTGGAATTGCATTGAAAGCATAGGAAAAGAGGCAGAACGTCCACAATGATGCACTTGGCCAAAAAGGGCGTATGCGTTTTTTCCTGAATATATTCAGGAAAAAACGCATACGCCCTTTTTGGCCAACCAAGCAAGCTTGCAAAGGAAATCTGCACTACAATGAAGTCTCACTTCCCCCCGGTCAAAAGGGCCATCTGAAAAAAGTGTAAAATCCAGAAAGGCAGGACAGGCCATGGAGAACTGGGAGCCTTGTTATGCTGATGGGCGGGATGTAAATTGCCAACAGACACTCGGGAGAAGTGTATGGTGTTTCCTGAAACGTCTAAAAAACAAAGCAACAGAGCCTAGGGCACTTCCACTTATGGTCCTATAGCTTAGGGAAATTAAAATCAAAAAGATACAGCCACCCCAATGTTTGGGACGCCTCTGTTTACAAGAACCTCGTTTACCGTACAAGTTCAATATCACAGAAAGTGAAAAATGGATAAAGAACTTGTGGTACTTACGTACAATGCAGTATCACTCAGCAGTGAAATCTATGTCATCAGGCCCGTAGCAGCACAATGAGTGGATTCAGGTACGATGATTCTAACTGAAATAAGTCACACAGAAAAAGAAACATCATAAGATATCAGTAATACACGGAATGTAAACTTGGCTACACAGGAACTGAATTACAGAACAGAACAGGGTCTCAAATTTAGAAAACCAACTTATGCTTGTTTAAGGGTAAAGGTGAGTTGGGGTGCTGCATAAAACCAGAGATTGAAATGAGCACAGATAAAGTTCCTTAAGCCAAATATGGAATAGACAAGAGCTACTCCTTGCTCAACGAAATGGACTCAACACCGCATATTAAACGCCTCAGAATGTACCTGACTCTTAAGTATCTTAAAACCTATGGATTGCTATGTCTCCGAAAGAGAATCAAGCATGTGTACAGGGACATAAACGCAGCAGTGATAGGATTGGAGAGGTTCGGTGAGCAAATGAAGACCCTTTGAAGTCATATTGCATGGTACCCATTCCACGGGTTTCAACTACCCAGGTTTAAGGTATTCTTCCTTCAGCTAAAACATGCATGTGGAACCTAGAGTATGATCAACCATGTGATCGGGAGACGTGTTCAAATATGTCTCAGTTTTCGTACCCTGGTACTCGGGTGCAACATTCCAGACGCTTTACTAACACTCTCCCGACTTGGAGAGTCAGTCCCTTTAACCTCCTGTTTGGCCCAGTTTGCAATTTCTGCGGAAGATGAACAGGAATAGCGAGAACCAATGAGAGACTAGCTGGAGGTGTCTGGACGGGCAAATTTAACTCTCATTTCCCACCAGGAAGAGGAAATAACCAAAGGCTCAGCGTGCCGTGCCGGAACCAGATTAGGGCCTGAAGCCATCCTGCGGTGTTGCGGCCAGCTCACAAGAAAACGAGTTGAAGAAAGGAGCTCAGGGGCACTGTAATTCACAAACCTGCAGAGTTATAAATGACAACTATCGTCCAAAAATATACTGAAGTAAGGCTGCCAAGAGGACTTGAAAGCGGGGCAGAATTGCAGGAAACCGATTTCAGGAGGTAGACTGGAATTGCATTGAAAGCATAGGAAAAGAGGCAGAACGTCCACAATGATGCACTTGGCCAAAAAGGGCGTATGCGTTTTTTCCTGAATATATTCAGGAAAAAACGCATACGCCCTTTTTGGCCAACCAAGCAAGCTTGCAAAGGAAATCTGCACTACAATGAAGTCTCACTTCCCCCCGGTCAAAAGGGCAATCTGAAAAAAGTGTAAAATCCAGAAAGGCAGGACAGGCCATGGAGAACTGGGAGCCTTGTTATGCTGATGGGCGGGATGTAAATTGCCAACAGACACTCGGGAGAAGTGTATGGTGTTTCCTGAAACGTCTAAAAAACAAAGCAACAGAGCCTAGGGCACTTCCACTTATGGTCCTATAGATTAGGGAAATTAAAATCAAAAAGATACAGCCACTCCAATGTTTGGGACGCCTCTGTTTACAAGAACCTCGTTTACCGTACAAGTTCAATATCACAGAAAGTGAAAAATGGATAAAGAACTTGTGGTACTTACGTACAATGCAGTATCACTCAGCAGTGAAATCTATGTCATCAGGCCCGTAGCAGCACAATGAGTGGATTCAGGTACGATGATTCTAACTGAAATAAGTCACACAGAAAAAGAAACATCATAAGATATCAGTAATACACGGAATGTAAAGTTGGCTCTACAGGAACTGAATTACAGAACAGAACAGGGTCTCAAATTTAGAAAACCAACTTATGCTTGTTTAAGGGTAAAGGTGAGTTGGGGTGCTGCATAAAACCAGAGATTGAAATGAGCACAGATAAAGTTCCTTAAGCCAAATATGGAATAAACAAGAGCTACTCCTTGCTCAACGAAATGGACTCAACACAGCATATTAAACACCTAAGAATGTACCTGACTCTTAAGTATCTTAAAACCTATGGATTGCTATGTCTCCGAAAGAGAATCAAGCGTGTGTACAGGGACATAAACGCAGCAGTGATAGGATTGGAGAGGTTCGGTGAGCAAATGAAGACCCTTTGAAGTCATATTGCATGGTACCCATTCCACGGGTTTCAACTACCCAGGTTTAAGGTATTCTTCCTTCAGCTAAAACATGCATGTGGAACCTAGAATATGATCAACCATGTGATCGGGAGACGTGTTCAAATATGTCTCAGTTTTCGTACCCTGGTACTCGGGTGCAACATTCCAGACGCTTTACTAACACTCTCCCCACTTGGAGAGTCAGTCCCTTTAACCTCCTGTTTGGCCCAGTTTGCAATTTCTGCGGAAGATGAACAGGAATAGCGAGAACCAATGAGAGACTAGCTGGAGGTGTCTGGACGGGCAAATTTAACTCTCATTTCCCACCAGGAAGAGGAAATAACCAAAGGCTCAGCGTGCCGTGCCGGAACCAGATTAGGGCCTGAAGCCATCCTGCGGTGTTGCGGCCAGCTCACAAGAAAACGAGTTGAAGAAAGGAGCTCAGGGGCACTGTAATTCACAAACCTGCAGAGTTATAAATGACAACTATCGTCCAAAAATATACTGAAGTAAGGCTGCCAAGAGGACTTGAAAGCGGGGCAGAATTGCAGGAAACCGATTTCAGGAGGTAGACTGGAATTGCATTGAAAGCATAGGAAAAGAGGCAGAACGTCCACAATGATGCACTTGGCCAAAAAGGGCGTATGCGTTTTTTCCTGAATATATTCAGGAAAAAACGCATACGCCCTTTTTGGCCAACCAAGCAAGCTTGCAAAGGAAATCTGCACTACAATGAAGTCTCACTTCCCCCCGGTCAAAAGGGCCATCTGAAAAAAGTGTAAAATCCAGAAAGGCAGGACAGGCCAGGGAGAACTGGGAGCCTTGTTATGCTGATGGGCGGGATGTAAATTGCCAACAGACACTCGGGAGAAGTGTATGGTGTTTCCTGAAACATCTAAAAAACAAAGCAACAGAGCCTAGGGCACTTCCACTTATGGTCCTATAGCTTAGGGAAATTAAAATCAAAAAGATACAGCCACCCCAATGTTTGGGACGCCTCTGTTTACAAGAACCTCGTTTACTGTACAAGTTCAATATCACAGAAAGTGAAAAATGGATAAAGAACTTGTGGTACTTACGTACAATGCAGTATCACTCAGCAGTGAAATCTATGTCATCAGGCCCGTAGCAGCACAATGAGTGGATTCAGGTACGATGATTCTAACTGAAATAAGTCACACAGAAAAAGAAACATCATAAGATATCAGTAATACACGGAATGTAAACTTGGCTACACAGGAACTGAATTACAGAACAGAACAGGGTCTCAAATTTAGAAAACCAACTTATGCTTGTTTAAGGGTAAAGGTGAGTTGGGGTGCTGCATAAAACCAGAGATTGAAATGAGCACAGATAAAGTTCCTTAAGCCAAATATGGAATAGACAAGAGCTACTCCTTGCTCAGCGAAATGGACTCAACACCGCATATTAAACGCCTAAGAATGTACCTGACTCTTAAGTATCTTAAAACCTATGGATTGCTATGTCTCCGAAAGAGAATCAAGCATGTGTACAGGGACATAAACGCAGCAGTGATAGGATTGGAGAGGTTCGGTGAGCAAATGAAGACCCTTTGAAGTCATATTGCATGGTACCCATTCCACGGGTTTCAACTACCTAGGTTTAAGGTATTCTTCCTTCAGCTAAAACATGCATGTGGAACCTAGAGTATGATCAACCATGTGATCGGGAGACGTGTTCAAATATGTCTCAGTTTTCGTACCCTGGTACTCGGGTGCAACATTCCAGACGCTTTACTAACACTCTCCCGACTTGGAGAGTCAGTCCCTTTAACCTCCTGTTTGGCCCAGTTTGCAATTTCTGCGGAAGATGAACAGGAATAGCGAGAACCAATGAGAGACTAGCTGGAGGTGTCTGGACGGGCAAATTTAACTCTCATTTCCCACCAGGAAGAGGAAATAACCAAAGGCTCAGCGTGCCGTGCCGGAACCAGATTAGGGCCTGAAGCCATCCTGCGGTGTTGCGGCCAGCTCACAAGAAAACGAGTTGAAGAAAGGAGCTCAGGGGCACTGTAATTCACAAACCTGCAGAGTTATAAATGACAACTATCGTCCAAAAATATACTGAAGTAAGGCTGCCAAGAGGACTTGAAAGCGGGGCAGAATTGCAGGAAACCGATTTCAGGAGGTAGACTGGAATTGCATTGAAAGCATAGGAAAAGAGGCAGAACGTCCACAATGATGCACTTGGCCAAAAAGTGCGTATGCGTTTTTTCCTCAGGAAAAAACGCATACGCCCTTTTTGGCCAACCAAGCAAGTTTGCAAAGGAAATCTGCACTACAATGAAGTCTCACTTCCCCCCGGTCAAAAGGGCCATCTGAAAAAAGTGTAAAATCCAGAAAGGCAGGACAGGCCATGGAGAACTGGGAGCCTTGTTATGCTGATGGGCGGGATGTAAATTGCCAACAGACACTCGGGAGAAGTGTATGGTGTTTCCTGAAACGTCTAAAAAACAAAGCAACAGAGCCTAGGGCACTTCCACTTATGGTCCTATAGCTTAGGGAAATTAAAATCCAAAAGATACAGCCACCCCAATGTTTGGGACGCCTCTGTTTACAAGAACCTCGTTTACCGTACAAGTTCAATATCACAGAAAGTGAAAAATGGATAAAGAACTTGTGGTACTTACGTACAATGCAGTATCACTCAGCAGTGAAATCTATGTCATCAGGCCCGTAGCAGCACAATGAGTGGATTCAGGTACGATGATTCTAACTGAAATAAGTCACACAGAAAAAGAAACATCATAAGATATCAGTAATACACGGAATGTAAACTTGGCTACACAGGAACTGAATTACAGAACAGAACAGGGTCTCAAATTTAGAAAACCAACTTATGCTTGTTTAAGGGTAAAGGTGAGTTGGGGTGCTGCATAAAACCAGAGATTGAAATGAGCACAGATAAAGTTCCTTAAGCCAAATATGGAATAGACAAGAGCTACTCCTTGCTCAACGAAATGGACTCAACACCGCATATTAAACGCCTAAGAATGTACCTGACTCTTAAGTATCTTAAAACCTATGGATTGCTATGTCTCCGAAAGAGAATCAAGCATGTGTACAGGGACATAAACGCAGCAGTGATAGGATTGGAGAGGTTCGGTGAGCAAATGAAGACCCTTTGAAGTCATATTGCATGGTACCCATTCCACGGGTTTCAACTACCCAGGTTTAAGGTATTCTTCCTTCAGCTAAAACATGCATGTGGAACCTAGAGTATGATCAACCATGTGATCGGGAGACGTGTTCAAATATGTCTCAGTTTTCGTACCCTGGTACTCGGGTGCAACATTCCAGACGCTTTACTAACACTCTCCCGACTTGGAGAGTCAGTCCCTTTAACCTCCTGTTTGGCCCAGTTTGCAATTTCTGCGGAAGATGAACAGGAATAGCGAGAACCAATGAGAGACTAGCTGGAGGTGTCTGGACGGGCAAATTTAACTCTCATTTCCCACCAGGAAGAGGAAATAACCAAAGGCTCAGCGTGCCGTGCCGGAACCAGATTAGGGCCTGAAGCCATCCTGCGGTGTTGCGGCCAGCTCACAAGAAAACGAGTTGAAGAAAGGAGCTCAGGGGCACTGTAATTCACAAACCTGCAGAGTTATAAATGACAACTATCGTCCAAAAATATACTGAAGTAAGGCTGCCAAGAGGACTTGAAAGCGGGGCAGAATTGCAGGAAACCGATTTCAGGAGGTAGACTGGAATTGCATTGAAAGCATAGGAAAAGAGGCAGAACGTCCACAATGATGCACTTGGCCAAAAAGGGCGTATGCGTTTTTTCCTCAGGAAAAAACGCATACGCCCTTTTTGGCCAACCAAGCAAGCTTGCAAAGGAAATCTGCACTACAATGAAGTTTCACTTCCCCCCGGTCAAAAGGGCCATCTGAAAAAAGTGTAAAATCCAGAAAGGCAGGACAGGCCATGGAGAACTGGGAGCCTTGTTATGCTGATGGGCGGGATGTAAATTGCCAACAGACACTCGGGAGAAGTGTATGGTGTTTCCTGAAACGTCTAAAAAACAAAGCAACAGAGCCTAGGGCACTTCCACTTATGGTCCTATAGCTTAGGGAAATTAAAATCAAAAAGATACAGCCACCCCAATGTTTGGGACGCCTCTGTTTACAAGAACCTCGTTTACCGTACAAGTTCAATATCACAGAAAGTGAAAAATGGATAAAGAACTTGTGGTACTTACGTACAATGCAGTATCACTCAGCAGTGAAATCTATGTCATCAGGCCCGTAGCAGCACAATGAGTGGATTCAGGTACGATGATTCTAACTGAAATAAGTCACACAGAAAAAGAAACATCATAAGATATCAGTAATACACGGAATGTAAACTTGGCTACACAGGAACTGAATTACAGAACAGAACAGGGTCTCAAATTTAGAAAACCAACTTATGCTTGTTTAAGGGTAAAGGTGAGTTGGGGTGCTGCATAAAACCAGAGATTGAAATGAGCACAGATAAAGTTCCTTAAGCCAAATATGGAATAGACAAGAGCTACTCCTTGCTCAACGAAATGGACTCAACACCGCATATTAAACGCCTAAGAATGTACCTGACTCTTAAGTATCTTAAAACCTATGGATTGCTATGTCTCCGAAAGAGAATCAAGCATGTGTACAGGGACATAAACGCAGCAGTGATAGGATTGGAGAGGTTCGGTGAGCAAATGAAGACCCTTTGAAGTCATATTGCATGGTACCCATTCCACGGGTTTCAACTACCCAGGTTTAAGGTATTCTTCCTTCAGCTAAAACATGCATGTGGAACCTAGAGTATGATCAACCATGTGATCGGGAGACGTGTTCAAATATGTCTCAGTTTTCGTACCCTGGTACTCGGGTGCAACATTCCAGACGCTTTACTAACACTCTCCCGACTTGGAGAGTCAGTGCCTTTAACCTCCTGTATGGCCCAGTTTGCAATTTCTGCGGAAGATGAACAGGAATAGCGAGAACCAATGAGAGACTAGCTGGAGGTGTCTGGACGGGCAAATTTAACTCTCATTTCCCACCAGGAAGAGGAAATAACCAAAGGCTCAGCGTGCCATGCCAGAACCAGATTAGGGCCTGAAGCCATCCTGCGGTGTTGCGGCCAGCTCACAAGAAAGCGAGTTGAAGAAAGGAGCTCAGGGGCACTGTAATTCACAAACCTGCAGAGTTATAAATGACAACTATCGTCCAAAAATATACTGAAGTAAGGCTGCCAAGAGGACTTGAAAGCGGGGCAGAATTGCAGGAAACCGATTTCAGGAGGTAGACTGGAATTGCATTGAAAGCATAGGAAAAGAGGCAGAACGTCCACAATGATGCACTTGGCCAAAAAGGGCGTATGCGTTTTTTCCTGAATATATTCAGGAAAAAACGCATACGCCCTTTTTGGCCAACCAAGCAAGCTTGCAAAGGAAATCTGCACTACAATGAAGTCTCACTTCCCCCCGGTCAAAAGGGCCATCTGAAAAAAGTGTAAAATCCAGAAAGGCAGGACAGGCCATGGAGAACTGGGAGCCTTGTTATGCTGATGGGCGGGATGTAAATTGCCAACAGACACTCGGGAGAAGTGTATGGTGTTTCCTGAAACGTCTAAAAAACAAAGCAACAGAGCCTAGGGCACTTCCACTTATGGTCCTATAGCTTAGGGAAATTAAAATCAAAAAGATACAGCCACCCCAATGTTTGGGACGCCTCTGTTTACAAGAACCTCGTTTACCGTACAAGTTCAATATCACAGAAAGTGAAAAATGGATAAAGAACTTGTGGTACTTACGTACAATGCAGTATCACTCAGCAGTGAAATCTATGTCATCAGGCCCGTAGCAGCACAATGAGTGGATTCAGGTACGATGATTCTAACTGAAATAAGTCACACAGAAAAAGAAACATCATAAGATATCAGTAATACACGGAATGTAAACTTGGCTACACAGGAACTGAATTACAGAACAGAACAGGGTCTCAAATTTAGAAAACCAACTTATGCTTGTTTAAGGGTAAAGGTGAGTTGGGGTGCTGCATAAAACCAGAGATTGAAATGAGCACAGATAAAGTTCCTTAAGCCAAATATGGAATAGACAAGAGCTACTCCTTGCTCAACGAAATGGACTCAACACCGCATATTAAACGCCTCAGAATGTACCTGACTCTTAAGTATCTTAAAACCTATGGATTGCTATGTCTCCGAAAGAGAATCAAGCATGTGTACAGGGACATAAACGCAGCAGTGATAGGATTGGAGAGGTTCGGTGAGCAAATGAAGACCCTTTGAAGTCATATTGCATGGTACCCATTCCACGGGTTTCAACTAACCAGGTTTAAGGTATTCTTCCTTCAGCTAAAACATGCATGTGGAACCTAGAGTATGATCAACCATGTGATCGGGAGACGTGTTCAAATATGTCTCAGTTTTCGTACCCTGGTACTCGGGTGCAACATTCCAGACGCTTTACTAACACTCTCCCGACTTGGAGAGTCAGTCCCTTTAACCTCCTGTTTGGCCCAGTTTGCAATTTCTGCGGAAGATGAACAGGAATAGCGAGAACCAATGAGAGACTAGCTGGAGGTGTCTGGACGGGCAAATTTAACTCTCATTTCCCACCAGGAAGAGGAAATAACCAAAGGCTCAGCGTGCCGTGCCGGAACCAGATTAGGGCCTGAAGCCATCCTGCGGTGTTGCGGCCAGCTCACAAGAAAACGAGTTGAAGAAAGGAGCTCAGGGGCACTGTAATTCACAAACCTGCAGAGTTATAAATGACAACTATCGTCCAAAAATATACTGAAGTAAGGCTGCCAAGAGGACTTGAAAGCGGGGCAGAATTGCAGGAAACCGATTTCAGGAGGTAGACTGGAATTGCATTGAAAGCATAGGAAAAGAGGCAGAACGTCCACAATGATGCACTTGGCCAAAAAGGGCGTATGCGTTTTTTCCTGAATATATTCAGGAAAAAACGCATACGCCCTTTTTGGCCAACCAAGCAAGCTTGCAAAGGAAATCTGCACTACAATGAAGTCTCACTTCCCCCCGGTCAAAAGGGCAATCTGAAAAAAGTGTAAAATCCAGAAAGGCAGGACAGGCCATGGAGAACTGGGAGCCTTGTTATGCTGATGGGCGGGATGTAAATTGCCAACAGACACTCGGGAGAAGTGTATGGTGTTTCCTGAAACGTCTAAAAAACAAAGCAACAGAGCCTAGGGCACTTCCACTTATGGTCCTATAGATTAGGGAAATTAAAATCAAAAAGATACAGCCACTCCAATGTTTGGGACGCCTCTGTTTACAAGAACCTCGTTTACCGTACAAGTTCAATATCACAGAAAGTGAAAAATGGATAAAGAACTTGTGGTACTTACGTACAATGCAGTATCACTCAGCAGTGAAATCTATGTCATCAGGCCCGTAGCAGCACAATGAGTGGATTCAGGTACGATGATTCTAACTGAAATAAGTCACACAGAAAAAGAAACATCATAAGATATCAGTAATACACGGAATGTAAAGTTGGCTCTACAGGAACTGAATTACAGAACAGAACAGGGTCTCAAATTTAGAAAACCAACTTATGCTTGTTTAAGGGTAAAGGTGAGTTGGGGTGCTGCATAAAACCAGAGATTGAAATGAGCACAGATAAAGTTCCTTAAGCCAAATATGGAATAGACAAGAGCTACTCCTTGCTCAACGAAATGGACTCAACACCGCATATTAAACGCCTAAGAATGTACCTGACTCTTAAGTATCTTAAAACCTATGGATTGCTATGTCTCCGAAAGAGAATCAAGCGTGTGTACAGGGACATAAACGCAGCAGTGATAGGATTGGAGAGGTTCGGTGAGCAAATGAAGACCCTTTGAAGTCATATTGCATGGTACCCATTCCACGGGTTTCAACTACCCAGGTTTAAGGTATTCTTCCTTCAGCTAAAACATGCATGTGGAACCTAGAGTATGACCAACCATGTGATCGGGAGACGTGTTCAAATATGTCTCAGTTTTCGTACCCTGGTACTCGGGTGCAACATTCCAGACGCTTTACTAACACTCTCCCGACTTGGAGAGTCAGTCCCTTTAACCTCCTGTTTGGCCCAGTTTGCAATTTCTGCGGAAGATGAACAGGAATAGCGAGAACCAATGAGAGACTAGCTGGAGGTGTCTGGACGGGCAAATTTAACTCTCATTTCCCACCAGGAAGAGGAAATAACCAAAGGCTCAGCGTGCCGTGCCGGAACCAGATTAGGGCCTGAAGCCATCCTGCGGTGTTGCGGCCAGCTCACAAGAAAACGAGTTGAAGAAAGGAGCTCAGGGGCACTGTAATTCACAAACCTGCAGAGTTATAAATGACAACTATCGTCCAAAAATATACTGAAGTAAGGCTGCCAAGAGGACTTGAAAGCGGGGCAGAATTGCAGGAAACCGATTTCAGGAGGTAGACTGGAATTGCATTGAAAGCATAGGAAAAGAGGCAGAACGTCCACAATGATGCACTTGGCCAAAAAGGGCGTATGCGTTTTTTCCTCAGGAAAAAACGCATACGCCCTTTTTGGCCAACCAAGCAAGCTTGCAAAGGAAATCTGCACTACAATGAAGTCTCACTTCCCCCCGGTCAAAAGGGCCATCTGAAAAAAGTGTAAAATCCAGAAAGGCAGGACAGGCCATGGAGAACTGGGAGCCTTGTTATGCTGATGGGCGGGATGTAAATTGCCAACAGACACTCGGGAGAAGTGTATGGTGTTTCCTGAAACGTCTAAAAAACAAAGCAACAGAGCCTAGGGCACTTCCACTTATGGTCCTATAGCTTAGGGAAATTAAAATCAAAAAGATACAGCCACCCCAATGTTTGGGACGCCTCTGTTTACAAGAACCTCGTTTACCGTACAAGTTCAATATCACAGAAAGTGAAAAATGGATAAAGAACTTGTGGTACTTACGTACAATGCAGTATCACTCAGCAGTGAAATCTATGTCATCAGGCCCGTAGCAGCACAATGAGTGGATTCAGGTACGATGATTCTAACTAAAATAAGTCACACAGAAAAAGAAACATCATAAGATATCAGTAATACACGGAATGTAAACTTGGCTACACAGGAACTGAATTACAGAACAGAACAGGGTCTCAAATTTAGAAAACCAACTTATGCTTGTTTAAGGGTAAAGGTGAGTTGGGGTGCTGCATAAAACCAGAGATTGAAATGAGCACAGATAAAGTTCCTTAAGCCAAATATGGAATAGACAAGAGCTACTCCTTGCTCAACGAAATGGACTCAACACCCCATATTAAACGCCTAAGAATGTACCTGACTCTTAAGTATCTTAAAACCTATGGATTGCTATGTCTCCGAAAGAGAATCAAGCATGTGTACAGGGACCTAAACGCAACAGTGATAGGATTGGAGAGGTTCGGTGAGCAAATGAAGACCCTTTGAAGTCATATTGCATGGTACCCATTCCACGGGTTTCAACTACCCAGGTTTAAGGTATTCTTCCTTCAGCTAAAACATGCATGTGGAACCTAGAGTATGATCAACCATGTGATCGGGAGACGTGTTCAAATATGTCTCAGTTTTCGTACCCTGGTACTCGGGTGCAACATTCCAGACGCTTTACTAACACTCTCCCGACTTGGAGAGTCAGTCCCTTTAACCTCCTGTTTGGCCCAGTTTGCAATTTCTGCGGAAGATGAACAGGAATAGCGAGAACCAATGAGAGACTAGCTGGAGGTGTCTGGACGGGCAAATTTAACTCTCATTTCCCACCAGGAAGAGGAAATAACCAAAGGCTCAGCGTGCCGTGCCGGAACCAGATTAGGGCCTGAAGCCATCCTGCGGTGTTGCGGCCAGCTCACAAGAAAACGAGTTGAAGAAAGGAGCTCAGGGGCACTGTAATTCACAAACCTGCAGAGTTATAAATGACAACTATCGTCCAAAAATATACTGAAGTAAGGCTGCCAAGAGGACTTGAAAGCGGGGCAGAATTGCAGGAAACCGATTTCAGGAGGTAGACTGGAATTGCATTGAAAGCATAGGAAAAGAGGCAGAACGTCCACAATGATGCACTTGGCCAAAAAGGGCGTATGCGTTTTTTCCTCAGGAAAAAACGCATACGCCCTTTTTGGCCAACCAAGCAAGCTTGCAAAGGAAATCTGCACTACAATGAAGTCTCACTTCCCCCCGGTCAAAAGGGCCATCTGAAAAAAGTGTAAAATCCAGAAAGGCAGGACAGGCCATGGAGAACTGGGAGCCTTGTTATGCTGATGGGCGGGATGTAAATTGCCAACAGACACTCGGGAGAAGTGTATGGTGTTTCCTGAAACATCTAAAAAACAAAGCAACAGAGCCTAGGGCACTTCCACTTATGGTCCTATAGCTTAGGGAAATTAAAATCCAAAAGATACAGCCACCCCAATGTTTGGGACGCCTCTGTTTACAAGAACCTCGTTTACCGTACAAGTTCAATATCACAGAAAGTGAAAAATGGATAAAGAACTTGTGGTACTTACGTACAATGCAGTATCACTCAGCAGTGAAATCTATGTCATCAGGCCCGTAGCAGCACAATGAGTGGATTCAGGTACGATGATTCTAACTGAAATAAGTCACACAGAAAAAGAAACATCATAAGATATCAGTAATACACGGAATGTAAACTTGGCTACACAGGAACTGAATTACAGAACAGAACAGGGTCTCAAATTTAGAAAACCAACTTATGCTTGTTTAAGGGTAAAGGTGAGTTGGGGTGCTGCATAAAACCAGAGATTGAAATGAGCACAGATAAAGTTCCTTAAGCCAAATATGGAATAGACAAGAGCTACTCCTTGCTCAACGAAATGGACTCAACACCGCATATTAAACGCCTAAGAATGTACCTGACTCTTAAGTATCTTAAAACCTATGGATTGCTATGTCTCCGAAAGAGAATCAAGCATGTGTACAGGGACATAAACGCAGCAGTGATAGGATTGGAGAGGTTCGGTGAGCAAATGAAGACCCTTTGAAGTCATATTGCATGGTACCCATTCCACGGGTTTCAACTACCCAGGTTTAAGGTATTCTTCCTTCAGCTAAAACATGCATGTGGAACCTAGAGTATGATCAACCATGTGATCGGGAGACGTGTTCAAATATGTCTCAGTTTTCGTACCCTGGTACTCGGGTGCAACATTCCAGACGCTTTACTAACACTCTCCCGACTTGGAGAGTCAGTCCCTTTAACCTCCTGTTTGGCCCAGTTTGCAATTTCTGCGGAAGATGAACAGGAATAGCGAGAACCAATGAGAGACTAGCTGGAGGTGTCTGGACGGGCAAATTTAACTCTCATTTCCCACCAGGAAGAGGAAATAACCAAAGGCTCAGCGTGCCGTGCCGGAACCAGATTAGGGCCTGAAGCCATCCTGCGGTGTTGCGGCCAGCTCACAAGAAAGCGAGTTGAAGAAAGGAGCTCAGGGGCACTGTAATTCACAAACCTGCAGAGTTATAAATGACAACTATCGTCCAAAAATATACTGAAGTAAGGCTGCCAAGAGGACTTGAAAGCGGGGCAGAATTGCAGGAAACCGATTTCAGGAGGTAGACTGGAATTGCATTGAAAGCATAGGAAAAGAGGCAGAACGTCCACAATGATGCACTTGGCCAAAAAGGGCGTATGCGTTTTTTCCTGAATATATTCAGGAAAAAACGCATACGCCCTTTTTGGCCAACCAAGCAAGCTTGCAAAGGAAATCTGCACTACAATGAAGTCTCACTTCCCCCCCCCCCCCCGGTCAAAAGGGCCATCTGAAAAAAGTGTAAAATCCAGAAAGGCAGGACAGGCCATGGAGAACTGGGAGCCTTGTTATGCTGATGGGCGGGATGTAAATTGCCAACAGACACTCGGGAGAAGTGTATGGTGTTTCCTGAAACATCTAAAAAACAAAGCAACAGAGCCTAGGGCACTTCCACTTATGGTCCTATAGCTTAGGGAAATTAAAATCAAAAAGATACAGCCACCCCAATGTTTGGGACGCCTCTGTTTACAAGAACCTCATTTACCGTACAAGTTCAATATCACAGAAAGTGAAAAATGGATAAAGAACTTGTGGTACTTACATACAATGCAGTATCACTCAGCAGTGAAATCTATGTCATCAGGCCCGTAGCAGCACAATGAGTGGATTCAGGTACGATGATTCTAACTGAAATAAGTCACACAGAAAAAGAAACATCATAAGATATCAGTAATACACGGAATGTAAACTTGGCTACACAGGAACTGAATTACAGAACAGAACAGGGTCTCAAATTTAGAAAACCAACTTATGCTTGTTTAAGGGTAAAGGTGAGTTGGGGTGCTGCATAAAACCAGAGATTGAAATGAGCACAGATAAAGTTCCTTAAGCCAAATATGGAATAGACAAGAGCTACTCCTTGCTCAACGAAATGGACTCAACACCGCATATTAAACGCCTAAGAATGTACCTGATTCTTAAGTATCTTAAAACCGATGGATTGCTATGTCTCCGAAAGAGAATCAAGCATGTGTACAGGGACATAAACGCAGCAGTGATAGGATTGGAGAGGTTCGGTGAGCAAATGAAGACCCTTTGAAGTCATATTGCATGGTACCCATTCCACGGGTTTCAACTACCCAGGTTTAAGGTATTCTTCCTTCAGCTAAAACATGCATGTGGAACCTAGAATATGATCAACCATGTGATCGGGAGACGTGTTCAAATATGTCTCAGTTTTCGTACCCTGGTACTCGGGTGCAACATTCCAGACGCTTTACTAACACTCTCCCCACTTGGAGAGTCAGTCCCTTTAACCTCCTGTTTGGCCCAGTTTGCAATTTCTGCGGAAGATGAACAGGAATAGCGAGAACCAATGAGAGACTAGCTGGAGGTGTCTGGACGGGCAAATTTAACTCTCATTTCCCACCAGGAAGAGGAAATAACCAAAGGCTCAGCGTGCCGTGCCGGAACCAGATTAGGGCCTGAAGCCATCCTGCGGTGTTGCGGCCAGCTCACAAGAAAACGAGTTGAAGAAAGGAGCTCAGGGGCACTGTAATTCACAAACCTGCAGAGTTATAAATGACAACTATCGTCCAAAAATATACTGAAGTAAGGCTGCCAAGAGGACTTGAAAGCGGGGCAGAATTGCAGGAAACCGATTTCAGGAGGTAGACTGGAATTGCATTGAAAGCATAGGAAAAGAGGCAGAACGTCCACAATGATGCACTTGGCCAAAAAGGGCGTATGCGTTTTTTCCTGAATATATTCAGGAAAAAACGCATACGCCCTTTTTGGCCAACCAAGCAAGCTTGCAAAGGGAATCTGCACTACAATGAAGTCTCACTTCTCCCCCCCCCCCCCGGTCAAAAGGGCCATCTGAAAAAAGTGTAAAATCCAGAAAGGCAGGACAGGCCATGGAGAACTGGGAGCCTTGTTATGCTGATGGGCGGGATGTAAATTGCCAACAGACACTCGGGAGAAGTGTATGGTGTTTCCTGAGACATCTAAAAAACAAAGCAACAGAGCCTAGGGCACTTCCACTTATGGTCCTATAGCTTAGGGAAATTAAAATCAAAAAGATACAGCCACCCCAATGTTTGGGACGCCTCTGTTTACAAGAACCTTGTTTACCGTACAAGTTCAATATCACAGAAAGTGAAAAATGGATAAAGAACTTGTGGTACTTACGTACAATGCAGTATCACTCAGCAGTGAAATCTATGTCATCAGGCCCGTAGCAGCACAATGAGTGGATTCAGGTACGATGATTCTAACTGAAATAAGTCACACAGAAAAAGAAACATCATAAGATATCAGTAATACACGGAATGTAAACTTGGCTACACAGGAACTGAATTACAGAACAGAACAGGGTCTCAAATTTAGAAAACCAACTTATGCTTGTTTAAGGGGAAAGGTGAGTTGGGGTGCTGCATAAAACCAGAGATTGAAATGAGCACAGATAAAGTTCCTTAAGCCAAATATGGAATAGACAAGAGCTACTCCTTGCTCAACGAAATGGACTCAACACCGCATATTAAACGCCTAAGAATGTACCTGACTCTTAAGTATCTTAAAACCGATGGATTGCTATGTCTCCGAAAGAGAATCAAGCATGTGTACAGGGACATAAACGCAGCAGTGATAGGACTGGAGAGGTTCGGTGAGCAAATGAAGACCCTTTGAAGTCATATTGCATGGTACCCATTCCACGGGTTTCAACTACCCAGGTTTAAGGTATTCTTCCTTCAGCTAAAACATGCATGTGGAACCTAGAGTATGATCAACCATGTGATCGGGAGACGTGTTCAAATATGTCTCAGTTTTCGTACCCTGGTACTCGGGTGCAACATTCCAGACGCTTTACTAACACTCTCCCGACTTGGAGAGTCAGTCCCTTTAACCTCCTGTTTGGCCCAGTTTGCAATTTCTGCGGAAGATGAACAGGAATAGCGAGAACCAATGAGAGACTAGCTGGAGGTGTCTGGACGGGCAAATTTAACTCTCATTTCCCACCAGGAAGAGGAAATAACCAAAGGCTCAGCGTGCCGTGCCGGAACCAGATTAGGGCCTGAAGCCATCCTGCGGTGTTGCGGCCAGCTCACAAGAAAACGAGTTGAAGAAAGGAGCTCAGGGGCACTGTAATTCACAAACCTGCAGAGTTATAAATGACAACTATCGTCCAAAAATATACTGAAGTAAGGCTGCCAAGAGGACTTGAAAGCGGGGCAGAATTGCAGGAAACCGATTTCAGGAGGTAGACTGGAATTGCATTGAAAGCATAGGAAAAGAGGCAGAACGTCCACAATGATGCACTTGGCCAAAAAGGGCGTATGCGTTTTTTCCTGAATATATTCAGGAAAAAACGCATACGCCCTTTTTGGCCAACCAAGCAAGCTTGCAAAGGAAATCTGCACTACAATGAAGTCTCACTTCCCCCCGGTCAAAAGGGCCATCTGAAAAAAGTGTAAAATCCAGAAAGGCAGGACAGGCCATGGAGAACTGGGAGCCTTGTTATGCTGATGGGCGGGATGTAAATTGCCAACAGACACTCGGGAGAAGTGTATGGTGTTTCCTGAAACATCTAAAAAACAAAGCAACAGAGCCTAGGGCACTTCCACTTATGGTCCTATAGCTTAGGGAAATTAAAATCAAAGAGATACAGCCACCCCAATGTTTGGGACGCCTCTGTTTACAAGAACCTCGTTTACCGTACAAGTTCAATATCACAGAAAGTGAAAAATGGATAAAGAACTTGTGGTACTTACGTACAATGCAGTATCACTCAGCAGTGAAATCTATGTCATCAGGCCCGTAGCAGCACAATGAGTGGATTCAGGTACGATGATTCTAACTGAAATAAGTCACACAGAAAAAGAAACATCATAAGATATCAGTAATACACGGAATGTAAACTTGGCTACACAGGAACTGAATTACAGAACAGAACAGGGTCTCAAATTTAGAAAACCAACTTATGCTTGTTTAAGGGTAACGGTGAGTTGGGGTGCTGCATAAAACCAGAGATTGAAATGAGCACAGATAAAGTTCCTTAAGCCAAATATGGAATAGACAAGAGCTACTCCTTGCTCAACGAAATGGACTCAACACCGCATATTAAACGCCTAAGAATGTACCTGACTCTTAAGTATCTTAAAACCGATGGATTGCTATGTCTCCGAAAGAGAATCAAGCGTGTGTACAGGGACATAAACGCAGCAGTGATAGGATTGGAGAGGTTCGGTGAGCAAATGAAGACCCTTTGAAGTCATATTGCATGGTACCCATTCCACGGGTTTCAACTACCCAGGTTTAAGGTATTCTTCCTTCAGCTAAAACATGCATGTGGAACCTAGAGTATGATCAACCATGTGATCGGGAGACGTGTTCAAATATGTCTCAGTTTTCGTACCCTGGTACTCGGGTGCAACATTCCAGACGCTTTACTAACACTCTCCCGACTTGGAGAGTCAGTCCCTTTAACCTCCTGTTTGGCCCAGTTTGCAATTTCTGCGGAAGATGAACAGGAATAGCGAGAACCAATGAGAGACTAGCTGGAGGTGTCTGGACGGGCAAATTTAACTCTCATTTCCCACCAGGAAGAGGAAATAACCAAAGGCTCAGCGTGCCGTGCCGGAACCAGATTAGGGCCTGAAGCCATCCTGCGGTGTTGCGGCCAGCTCACAAGAAAACGAGTTGAAGAAAGGAGCTCAGGGGCACTGTAATTCACAAACCTGCAGAGTTATAAATGACAACTATCGTCCAAAAATATACTGAAGTAAGGCTGCCAAGAGGACTTGAAAGCGGGGCAGAATTGCAGGAAACCGATTTCAGGAGGTAGACTGGAATTGCATTGAAAGCATAGGAAAAGAGGCAGAACGTCCACAATGATGCACTTGGCCAAAAAGGGCGTATGCGTTTTTTCCTGAATATATTCAGGAAAAAACGCATACGCCCTTTTTGGCCAACCAAGCAAGCTTGCAAAGGAAATCTGCACTACAATGAAGTCTCACTTCCCCCCCCCCCCCGGTCAAAAGGGCCATCTGAAAAAAGTGTAAAATCCAGAAAGGCAGGACAGGCCATGGAGAACTGGGAGCCTTGTTATGCTGATGGGCGGGATGTAAATTGCCAACAGACACTCGGGAGAAGTGTATGGTGTTTCCTGAAACATCTAAAAAACAAAGCAACAGAGCCTAGGGCACTTCCACTTATGGTCCTATAGCTTAGGGAAATTAAAATCAAAAAGATACAGCCACCCCAATGTTTGGGACGCCTCTGTTTACAAGAACCTCGTTTACCGTACAAGTTCAATATCACAGAAAGTGAAAAATGGATAAAGAACTTGTGGTACTTACGTACAATGCAGTATCACTCAGCAGTGAAATCTATGTCATCAGGCCCGTAGCAGCACAATGAGTGGATTCAGGTACGATGATTCTAACTGAAATAAGTCACACAGAAAAAGAAACATCATAAGATATCAGTAATACACGGAATGTAAACTTGGCTACACAGGAACTGAATTACAGAACAGAACAGGGTCTCAAATTTAGAAAACCAACTTATGCTTGTTTAAGGGGAAAGGTGAGTTGGGGTGCTGCATAAAACCAGAGATTGAAATGAGCACAGATAAAGTTCCTTAAGCCAAATATGGAATAGACAAGAGCTACTCCTTGCTCAACGAAATGGACTCAACACCGCATATTAAACGCCTAAGAATGTACCTGACTCTTAAGTATCTTAAAACCGATGGATTGCTATGTCTCCGAAAGAGAATCAAGCATGTGTACAGGGACATAAACGCAGCAGTGATAGGATTGGAGAGGTTCGGTGAGCAAATGAAGACCCTTTGAAGTCATATTGCATGGTACCCATTCCACGGGTTTCAACTACCCAGGTTTAAGGTATTCTTCCTTCAGCTAAAACATGCATGTGGAACCTAGAGTATGATCAACCATGTGATCGGGAGACGTGTTCAAATATGTCTCAGTTTTCGTACCCTGGTACTCGGGTGCAACATTCCAGACGCTTTACTAACACTCTCCCGACTTGGAGAGTCAGTCCCTTTAACCTCCTGTTTGGCCCAGTTTGCAATGTCTGCGGAAGATGAACAGGAATAGCGAGAACCAATGAGAGACTAGCTGGAGGTGTCTGGACGGGCAAATTTAACTCTCATTTCCCACCAGGAAGAGGAAATAACCAAAGGCTCAGCGTGCCGTGCCGGAACCAGATTAGGGCCTGAAGCCATCCTGCGGTGTTGCGGCCAGCTCACAAGAAAACGAGTTGGAGAAAGGAGCTCAGGGGCACTGTAATTCACAAACCTGCAGAGTTATAAATGACAACTATCGTCCAAAAATATACTGAAGTAAGGCTGCCAAGAGGACTTGAAAGCGGGGCAGAATTGCAGGAAACCGATTTCAGGAGGTAGACTGGAATTGCATTGAAAGCATAGGAAAAGAGGCAGAACGTCCACAATGATGCACTTGGCCAAAAAGGGCGTATGCGTTTTTTCCTGAATATATTCAGGAAAAAACGCATACGCCCTTTTTGGCCAACCAAGCAAGCTTGCAAAGGAAATCTGCACTACAATGAAGTCTCACTTCCCCCCCCCCCCCGGTCAAAAGGGCCATCTGAAAAAAGTGTAAAATCCAGAAAGGCAGGACAGGCCATGGAGAACTGGGAGCCTTGTTATGCTGATGGGCGGGATGTAAATTGCCAACAGACACTCGGGAGAAGTGTATGGTGTTTCCTGAAACATCTAAAAAACAAAGCAACAGAGCCTAGGGCACTTCCACTTATGGTCCTATAGCTTAGGGAAATTAAAATCAAAAAGATACAGCCACCCCAATGTTTGGGACGCCTCTGTTTACAAGAACCTCGTTTACCGTACAAGTTCAATATCACAGAAAGTGAAAAATGGATAAAGAACTTGTGGTACTTACGTACAATGCAGTATCACTCAGCAGTGAAATCTATGCCATCAGGCCCGTAGCAGCACAATGAGTGGATTCAGGTACGATGATTCTAACTGAAATAAGTCACACAGAAAAAGAAACATCATAAGATATCAGTAATACACGGAATGTAAACTTGGCTACACAGGAACTGAATTACAGAACAGAACAGGGTCTCAAATTTAGAAAACCAACTTATGCTTGTTTAAGGGTAAAGGTGAGTTGGGGTGCTGCATAAAACCAGAGATTGAAATGAGCACAGATAAAGTTCCTTAAGCCAAATATGGAATAGACAAGAGCTACTCCTTGCTCAATGAAATGGACTCAACACCGCATATTAAACGCCTAAGAATGTACCTGACTCTTAATTATCTTAAAACCGATGGATTGCTATGTCTCCGAAAGAGAATCAAGCATGTGTACAGGGACATAAACGCAGCAGTGATAGGATTGGAGAGGTTCGGTGAGGAAATGAAGACCCTTTGAAGTCATATTGCATGGTACCCATTCCACGGGTTTCAACTACCCAGGTTTAAGGTATTCTTCCTTCAGCTAAAACATGCATGTGGAACCTAGAGTATGATCAACCATGTGATCGGGAGACGTGTTCAAATATGTCTCAGTTTTCGTACCCTGGTACTCGGGTGCAACATTCCAGACGCTTTACTAACACTCTCCCGACTTGGAGAGTCAGTCCCTTTAACATCCTGTTTGGCCCAGTTTGCAATTTCTGCGGAAGATGAACAGGAATAGCGAGAACCAATGAGAGACTAGCTGGAGGTGTCTGGACGGGCAAATTTAACTCTCATTTCCCACCAGGAAGAGGAAATAACCAAAGGCTCAGCGTGCCGTGCCGGAACCAGATTAGGGCCTGAAGCCATCCTGCGGTGTTGCGGCCAGCTCACAAGAAAACGAGTTGAAGAAAGGAGCTCAGGGGCACTGTAATTCACAAACCTGCAGAGTTATAAATGACAACTATCGTCCAAAAATATACTGAAGTAAGGCTGCCAAGAGGACTTGAAAGCGGGGCAGAATTGCAGGAAACCGATTTCAGGAGGTAGACTGGAATTGCATTGAAAGCATAGGAAAAGAGGCAGAACGTCCACAATGATGCACTTGGCCAAAAAGGGCGTATGCGTTTTTTCCTGAATATATTCAGGAAAAAACGCATACGCCCTTTTTGGCCAACCAAGCAAGCTTGCAAAGGAAATCTGCACTACAATGAAGTCTCACTTCCCCCCCCCCCCGGTCAAAAGGGCCATCTGAAAAAAGTGTAAAATCCAGAAAGGCAGGACAGGCCATGGAGAACTGGGAGCCTTGTTATGCTGATGGGCGGGATGTAAATTGCCAACAGACACTCGGGAGAAGTGTATGGTGTTTCCTGAAACATCTAAAAAACAAAGCAACAGAGCCTAGGGCACTTCCACTTATGGTCCTATAGCTTAGGGAAATTAAAATCAAAAAGACACAGCCACCCCAATGTTTGGGACGCCTCTGTTTACAAGAACCTCGTTTACCGTACAAGTTCAATATCACAGAAAGTGAAAAATGGATAAAGAACTTGTGGTACTTACGTACAATGCAGTATCACTCAGCAGTGAAATCTATGTCATCAGGCCCGTAGCAGCACAATGAGTGGATTCAGGTACGATGATTCTAACTGAAATAAGTCACACAGAAAAAGAAACATCATAAGATATCAGTAATACACGGAATGTAAACTTGGCTACACAGGAACTGAATTACAGAACAGAACAGGGTCTCAAATTTAGAAAACCAACTTATGCTTGTTTAAGGGTAAAGGAGAGTTGGGGTGCTGCATAAAACCAGAGATTGAAATGAGCACAGATAAAGTTCCTTAAGCCAAATATGGAATAGACAAGAGCTACTCCTTGCTCAACGAAATGGACTCAACACCGCATATTAAACGCCTAAGAATGTACCTGACTCTTAAGTATCTTAAAACCTATGGATTGCTATGTCTCCGAAAGAGAATCAAGCGTGTGTACAGGGACATAAACGCAGCAGTGATAGGATTGGAGAGGTTCGGTGAGCAAATGAAGACCCTTTGAAGTCATATTGCATGGTACCCATTCCACGGGTTTCAACTACCGAGGTTTAAGGTATTCTTCCTTCAGCTAAAACATGCATGTGGAACCTAGAGTATGATCAACCATGTGATCGGGAGACGTGTTCAAATATGTCTCAGTTTTCGTACCCTGGTACTCGGGTGCAACATTCCAGACGCTTTACTAACACTCTCCCGACTTGGAGAGTCAGTCCCTTTAACCTCCTGTTTGGCCCAGTTTGCAATTTCTGCGGAAGATGAACAGGAATAGCGAGAACCAATGAGAGACTAGCTGGAGGTGTCTGGACGGGCAAATTTAACTCTCATTTCCCACCAGGAAGAGGAAATAACCAAAGGCTCAGCGTGCCGTGCCGGAACCAGATTAGGGCCTGAAGCCATCCTGCGGTGTTGCGGCCAGCTCACAAGAAAACGAGTTGAAGAAAGGAGCTCAGGGGCACTGTAATTCACAAACCTGCAGAGTTATAAATGACAACTATCGTCCAAAAATATACTGAAGTAAGGCTGCCAAGAGGACTTGAAAGCGGGGCAGAATTGCAGGAAACCGATTTCAGGAGGTAGACTGGAATTGCATTGAAAGCATAGGAAAAGAGGCAGAACGTCCACAATGATGCACTTGGCCAAAAAGGGCGTATGCGTTTTTTCCTGAATATATTCAGGAAAAAACGCATACGCCCTTTTTGGCCAACCAAGCAAGCTTGCAAAGGAAATCTGCACTACAATGAAGTCTCACTTCCCCCCGGTCAAAAGGGCCATCTGAAAAAAGTGTAAAATCCAGAAAGGCAGGACAGGCCATGGAGAACTGGGAGCCTTGTTATGCTGATGGGCGGGATGTAAATTGCCAACAGACACTCAGGAGAAGTGTATGGTGTTTCCTGAAACATCTAAAAAACAAAGCAACAGAGCCTAGGGCACTTCCACTTATGGTCCTATAGCTTAGGGAAATTAAAATCAAAAAGATACAGCCACCCCAATGTTTGGGACGCCTCTGTTTACAAGAACCTCGTTTACCGTACAAGTTCAATATCACAGAAAGTGAAAAATGGATAAAGAACTTGTGGTACTTACGTACAATGCAGTATCACTCAGCAGTGAAATCTATGTCATCAGGCCCATAGCAGCACAATGAGTGGATTCAGGTACGATGATTCTAATTGAAATAAGTCACACAGAAAAAGAAACATCATAAGATATCAGTAATACACGGAATGTAAACTTGGCTACACAGGAACTGAATTACAGAACAGAACAGGGTCTCAAATTTAGAAAACCAACTTATGCTTGTTTAAGGGTAACGGTGAGTTGGGGTGCTGCATAAAACCAGAGATTGAAATGAGCACAGATAAAGTTCCTTAAGCCAAATATGGAATAGACAAGAGCTACTCCTTGCTCAACGAAATGGACTCAACACCGCATATTAAACGCCTAAGAATGTACCTGACTCTTAAGTATCTTAAAACCGATGGATTGCTATGTCTCCGAAAGAGAATCAAGCATGTGTACAGGGACATAAACGCAGCAGTGATAGGATTGGAGAGGTTCGGTGAGCAAATGAAGACCCTTTGAAGTCATATTGCATGGTACCCATTCCACGGGTTTCAACTACCCAGGTTTAAGGTATTCTTCCTTCAGCTAAAACATGCATGTGGAACCTAGAGTATGATCAACCATGCGATCGGGAGACGTGTTCAAATATGTCTCAGTTTTCGTACCCTGGTACTCGGGTGCAACATTCCAGACGCTTTACTAACACTCTCCCGACTTGGAGAGTCAGTCCCTTTAACCTCCTGTTTGGCCCAGTTTGCAATTTCTGCGGAAGATGAACAGGAATAGCGAGAACCAATGAGAGACTAGCTGGAGGTGTCTGGACGGGCAAATTTAACTCTCATTTCCCACCAGGAAGAGGAAATAACCAAAGGCTCAGCGTGCCGTGCCGGAACCAGATTAGGGCCTGAAGCCATCCTGCGGTGTTGCGGCCAGCTCACAAGAAAACGAGTTGAAGAAAGGAGCTCAGGGGCACTGTAATTCACAAACCTGCAGAGTTATAAATGACAACTATCGTCCAAAAATATACTGAAGTAAGGCTGCCAAGAGGACTTGAAAGCGGGGCAGAATTGCAGGAAACCGATTTCAGGAGGTAGACTGGAATTGCATTGAAAGCATAGGAAAAGAGGCAGAACGTCCACAATGATGCACTTGGCCAAAAAGGGCGTATGCGTTTTTTCCTGAATATATTCAGGAAAAAACGCATACGCCCTTTTTGGCCAACCAAGCAAGCTTGCAAAGGAAATCTGCACTACAATGAAGTCTCACTTCCCCCCGGTCAAAAGGGCCATCTGAAAAAAGTGTAAAATCCAGAAAGGCAGGACAGGCCATGGAGAACTGGGAGCCTTGTTATGCTGATGGGCGGGATGTAAATTGCCAACAGACACTCGGGAGAAGTGTATGGTGTTTCCTGAAACATCTAAAAAACAAAGCAACAGAGCCTAGGGCACTTCCACTTATGGTCCTATAGCTTAGGGAAATTAAAATCAAAGAGATACAGCCACCCCAATGTTTGGGACGCCTCTGTTTACAAGAACCTTGTTTACCGTACAAGTTCAATATCACAGAAAGTGAAAAATGGATAAAGAACTTGTGGTACTTACGTACAATGCAGTATCACTCAGCAGTGAAATCTATGTCATCAGGCCCGTAGCAGCACAATGAGTGGATTCAGGTACGATGATTCTAACTGAAATAAGTCACACAGAAAAAGAAACATCATAAGATATCAGTAATACACGGAATGTAAACTTGGCTACACAGGAACTGAATTACAGAACAGAACAGGGTCTCAAATTTAGAAAACCAACTTATGCTTGTTTAAGGGGAAAGGTGAGTTGGGGTGCTGCATAAAACCAGAGATTGAAATGAGCACAGATAAAGTTCCTTAAGCCAAATATGGAATAGACAAGAGCTACTCCTTGCTCAACGAAATGGACTCAACACCGCATATTAAACGCCTAAGAATGTACCTGACTCTTAAGTATCTTAAAACCGATGGATTGCTATGTCTCTGAAAGAGAATCAAGCATGTGTACAGGGACATAAACGCAGCAGTGATAGGATTGGAGAGGTTCGGTGAGCAAATGAAGACCCTTTGAAGTCATATTGCATGGTACCCATTCCACGGGTTTCAACTACCCAGGTTTAAGGTATTCTTCCTTCAGCTAAAACATGCATGTGGAACCTAGAGTATGATCAACCATGCGATCGGGAGACGTGTTCAAATATGTCTCAGTTTTCGTACCCTGGTACTCGGGTGCAACATTCCAGACGCTTTACTAACACTCTCCCGACTTGGAGAGTCAGTCCCTTTAACCTCCTGTTTGGCCCAGTTTGCAATTTCTGCGGAAGATGAACAGGAATAGCGAGAACCAATGAGAGACTAGCTGGAGGTGTCTGGACGGGCAAATTTAACTCTCATTTCCCACCAGGAAGAGGAAATAACCAAAGGCTCAGCGTGCCGTGCCGGAACCAGATTAGGGCCTGAAGCCATCCTGCGGTGTTGCGGCCAGCTCACAAGAAAACGAGTTGAAGAAAGGAGCTCAGGGGCACTGTAATTCACAAACCTGCAGAGTTATAAATGACAACTATCGTCCAAAAATATACTGAAGTAAGGCTGCCAAGAGGACTTGAAAGCGGGGCAGAATTGCAGGAAACCGATTTCAGGAGGTAGACTGGAGTTGCATTGAAAGCATATGAAAAGAGGCAGAACGTCCACAATGATGCACTTGGCCAAAAAGGGCGTATGCGTTTTTTCCTGAATATATTCAGGAAAAAACGCATACGCCCTTTTTGGCCAACCAAGCAAGCTTGCAAAGGAAATCTGCACTACAATGAAGTCTCACTCCCCCCCCCCCCCGGTCAAAAGGGCCATCTGAAAAAAGTGTAAAATCCAGAAAGGCAGGACAGGCCATGGAGAACTGGGAGCCTTGTTATGCTGATGGGCGGGATGTAAATTGCCAACAGACACTCAGGAGAAGTGTATGGTGTTTCCTGAAACATCTAAAAAACAAAGCAACAGAGCCTAGGGCACTTCCACTTATGGTCCTATAGCTTAGGGAAATTAAAATCAAAGAGATACAGCCACCCCAATGTTTGGGACGCCTCTGTTTACAAGAACCTCGTTTACCGTACAAGTTCAATATCACAGAAAGTGAAAAATGGATAAAGAACTTGTGGTACTTACGTACAATGCAGTATCACTCAGCAGTGAAATCTATGTCATCAGGCCCGTAGCAGCACAATGAGTGGATTCAGGTACGATGATTCTAACTGAAATAAGTCACACAGAAAAAGAAACATCATAAGATATCAGTAATACACGGAATGTAAACTTGGCTACACAGGAACTGAATTACAGAACAGAACAGGGTCTCAAATTTAGAAAACCAACTTATGCTTGTTTAAGGGGAAAGGTGAGTTGGGGTGCTGCATAAAACCAGAGATTGAAATGAGCACAGATAAAGTTCCTTAAGCCAAATATGGAATAGACAAGAGCTACTCCTTGCTCAACGAAATGGACTCAACACCGCATATTAAACGCCTAAGAATGTACCTGACTCTTAAGTATCTTAAAACCGATGGATTGCTATGTCTCCGAAAGACAATCAAGCATGTGTACAGGGACATAAACGCAGCAGTGATAGGATTGGAGAGGTTCGGTGAGCAAATGAAGACCCTTTGAAGTCATATTGCATGGTACCCATTCCACGGGTTTCAACTACCCAGGTTTAAGGTATTCTTCCTTCAGCTAAAACATGCATGTGGAACCTAGAGTATGATCAACCATGTGATCGGGAGACGTGTTCAAATATGTCTCAGTTTTCGTACCCTGGTACTCGGGTGCAACATTCCAGACGCTTTACTAACACTCTCCCCACTTGGAGAGTCAGTCCCTTTAACCTCCTGTTTGGCCCAGTTTGCAATTTCTGCGGAAGATGAACAGGAATAGCGAGAACCAATGAGAGACTAGCTGGAGGTGTCTGGACGGGCAAATTTAACTCTCATTTCCCACCAGGAAGAGGAAATAACCAAAGGCTCAGCGTGCCGTGCCGGAACCAGATTAGGGCCTGAAGCCATCCTGCGGTGTTGCGGCCAGCTCACAAGAAAACGAGTTGAAGAAAGGAGCTCAGGGGCACTGTAATTCACAAACCTGCAGAGTTATAAATGACAACTATCGTCCAAAAATATACTGAAGTAAGGCTGCCAAGAGGACTTGAAAGCGGGGCAGAATTGCAGGAAACCGATTTCAGGAGGTAGACTGGAATTGCATTGAAAGCATAGGAAAAGAGGCAGAACGTCCACAATGATGCACTTGGCCAAAAAGGGCGTATGCGTTTTTTCCTGAATATATTCAGGAAAAAACGCATACGCCCTTTTTGGCCAACCAAGCAAGCTTGCAAAGGAAATCTGCACTACAATGAAGTCTCACTTCCCCCCGGTCAAAAGGGCCATCTGAAAAAAGTGTAAAATCCAGAAAGGCAGGACAGGCCATGGAGAACTGGGAGCCTTGTTATGCTGATGGGCGGGATGTAAATTGCCAACAGACACTCAGGAGAAGTGTATGGTGTTTCCTGAAACATCTAAAAAACAAAGCAACAGAGCCTAGGGCACTTCCACTTATGGTCCTATAGCTTAGGGAAATTAAAATCAAAGAGATACAGCCACCCCAATGTTTGGGACGCCTCTGTTTACAAGAACCTCGTTTACCGTACAAGTTCAATATCACAGAAAGTGAAAAATGGATAAAGAACTTGTGGTACTTACGTACAATGCAGTATCACTCAGCAGTGAAATCTATGTCATCAGGCCCGTAGCAGCACAATGAGTGGATTCAGGTACGATGATTCTAACTGAAATAAGTCACACAGAAAAAGAAACATCATAAGATATCAGTAATACACGGAATGTAAACTTGGCTACACAGGAACTGAATTACAGAACAGAACAGGGTCTCAAATTTAGAAAACCAACTTATGCTTGTTTAAGGGGAAAGGTGAGTTGGGGTGCTGCATAAAACCAGAGATTGAAATGAGCACAGATAAAGTTCCTTAAGCCAAATATGGAATAGACAAGAGCTACTCCTTGCTCAACGAAATGGACTCAACACCGCATATTAAACGCCTAAGAATGTACCTGACTCTTAAGTATCTTAAAACCGATGGATTGCTATGTCTCCGAAAGAGAATCAAGCATGTGTACAGGGACATAAACGCAGCAGTGATAGGATTGGAGAGGTTCGGTGAGCAAATGAAGACCCTTTGAAGTCATATTGCATGGTACCCATTCCACGGGTTTCAACTACCCAGGTTTAAGGTATTCTTCCTTCAGCTAAAACATGCATGTGGAACCTAGAGTATGATCAACCATGTGATCGGGAGACGTGTTCAAATATGTCTCAGTTTTCGTACCCTGGTACTCGGGTGCAACATTCCAGACGCTTTACTAACACTCTCCCGACTTGGAGAGTCAGTCCCTTTAACCTCCTGTTTGGCCCAGTTTGCAATTTCTGCGGAAGATGAACAGGAATAGCGAGAACCAATGAGAGACTAGCTGGAGGTGTCTGGACGGGCAAATTTAACTCTCATTTCCCACCAGGAAGAGGAAATAACCAAAGGCTCAGCGTGCCGTGCCGGAACCAGATTAGGGCCTGAAGCCATCCTGCGGTGTTGCGGCCAGCTCACAAGAAAACGAGTTGAAGAAAGGAGCTCAGGGGCACTGTAATTCACAAACCTGCAGAGTTATAAATGACAACTATCGTCCAAAAATATACTGAAGTAAGGCTGCCAAGAGGACTTGAAAGCGGGGCAGAATTGCAGGAAACCGATTTCAGGAGGTAGACTGGAATTGCATTGAAAGCATAGGAAAAGAGGCAGAACGTCCACAATGATGCACTTGGCCAAAAAGGGCGTATGCGTTTTTTCCTGAATATATTCAGGAAAAAACGCATACGCCCTTTTTGGCCAACCAAGCAAGCTTGCAAAGGAAATCTGCACTACAATGAAGTCTCACTTCCCCCCCCCCCCCGGTCAAAAGGGCCATCTGAAAAAAGTGTAAAATCCAGAAAGGCAGGACAGGCCATGGAGAACTGGGAGCCTTGTTATGCTGATGGGCGGGATGTAAATTGCCAACAGACACTCGGGAGAAGTGTATGGTGTTTCCTGAGACATCTAAAAAACAAAGCAACAGAGCCTAGGGCACTTCCACTTATGGTCCTATAGCTTAGGGAAATTAAAATCAAAAAGATACAGCCACCCCAATGTTTGGGACGCCTCTGTTTACAAGAACCTCGTTTACCGTACAAGTTCAATATCACAGAAAGTGAAAAATGGATAAAGAACTTGTGGTACTTACGTACAATGCAGTATCACTCAGCAGTGAAATCTATGTCATCAGGCCCGTAGCAGCACAATGAGTGGATTCAGGTACGATGATTCTAACTGAAATAAGTCACACAGAAAAAGAAACATCATAAGATATCAGTAATACACGGAATGTAAACTTGGCTACACAGGAACTGAATTACAGAACAGAACAGGGTCTCAAATTTAGAAAACCAACTTATGCTTGTTTAAGGGTAAAGGTGAGTTGGGGTGCTGCATAAAACCAGAGATTGAAATGAGCACAGATAAAGTTCCTTAAGCCAAATATGGAATAGACAAGAGCTACTCCTTGCTCAACGAAATGGACTCAACACCGCATATTAAACGCCTAAGAATGTACCTGACTCTTAAGTATCTTAAAACCGATGGATTGCTATGTCTCCGAAAGAGAATCAAGCATGTGTACAGGGACATAAACGCAGCAGTGATAGGATTGGAGAGGTTCGGTGAGCAAATGAAGACCCTTTGAAGTCATATTGCATGGTACACATTCCACGGGTTTCAACTACCCAGGTTTAAGGTATTCTTCCTTCAGCTAAAACATGCATGTGGAACCTAGAGTATGATCAACCATGCGATCGGGAGACGTGTTCAAATATGTCTCAGTTTTCGTACCCTGGTACTCGGGTGCAACATTCCAGACGCTTTACTAACACTCTCCCCACTTGGAGAGTCAGTCCCTTTAACCTCCTGTTTGGCCCAGTTTGCAATTTCTGCGGAAGATGAACAGGAATAGCGAGAACCAATGAGAGACTAGCTGGAGGTGTCTGGACGGGCAAATTTAACTCTCATTTCCCACCAGGAAGAGGAAATAACCAAAGGCTCAGCGTGCCGTGCCGGAACCAGATTAGGGCCTGAAGCCATCTTGCTGTGTTGCGGTCAGCTCAAAAGAAAGCGAGTTGAAGAAAGGAGCTCAGGGGCACTGTAATTCACAAAACTGAAGAGTTATAAATGACAGCTATCGTCCAAAAATATACTGAAGTAAGGCTGCCAAGAGGACTTGAAAGCGGGGCAGAATTGCAGGAAACCGATTTCAGGAGGTAGACTGGAATTGCATTGAAAGCATAGGAAAAGAGGCAGAACGTCCACAATGATGCACTTGGCCAAAACGGGCGTATGCGTTTTTTCCTGAATATATTCAGGAAAAAACGCATACGCCCTTTTTGGCCAACCAAGCA
Source organism: Globicephala melas (assembly GCF_963455315.2). Classification (NCBI taxonomy): domain Eukaryota; kingdom Metazoa; phylum Chordata; class Mammalia; order Artiodactyla; family Delphinidae; genus Globicephala; species Globicephala melas. The sequence goes on along the minus strand of NW_027207642.1, from coordinate 12,431 downwards.
AGCTTGCAAAGGAAATCTGCACTACAATGAAGTCTCACTTCCCCCCGGTCAAAAGGGCCATCTGAAAAAGTGTGAAATCCAGAAAGGCAGGACAGGCCATGGAGAACTGGGAGCCTTGTTATGCTGATGGGCGGGATGTAAATTGCCAACAGCCACTCGGGAGAAGTGTATGGTGTTTCCTGAAACATCTAGAAAACAAAGCAACAGAGCCTAGGGCACTTCCACTTATGGTCCTATAGCTTAGGGAAATTAAAATCAAAATGACACAGCCACCCCAAAGTTTGGGACGCCTCTGTTTACAAGAACCTCGTTTACAGTACAAGTTCAATATCACAGAAAGTGAAAAATGGATAAAGAAGTTGTGGTACTTACGTACAATGCAGTATCACTCAGCAATGAAATCTATGTCATCAGGCCCGTAGCAGCATAATGAGTGGATTCAGGTACGATGATTCTAACTGAAATAAGTCACACAGAAAAAGAAACATCATAAGATATCACTAATACACGGAATGTAAACTTGGCTACACAGGAACTGAATTCCAAAACAGAACAGGGTCTCAAATTTAGAAACCCAACTTATGCTTGCTTAAGGGGAAAGGTGAGTTGGGGTGCTGCATAAAACCAGAGATTGAAATGAGCACAGATAAAGTTCCTTAAGCCAAATATGGAATAGACAAGAGCTACTCCTTGCTCAACGAAATGGACTCAACACCGCATATTAAACGCCTAAGAATGTACCTGACTAGTAAGTATCTTAAAACCTATGGATTACTATGTCTCCAAAAGAGAATCAAGCGTGTGTACAGGGGCATAAACGCAGCAGTGATAGGATTGGAGAGGTTCGGTGAGCAAATGAAGACCCTTTGAAGTCATATTGCATGGTACCCATTCCACGGGTCTCAACTCTCCAGGTTTAAGGTATTCTTCCTTCAGCTAAAACATGCATGTGGAACCCAGAGTATGATCAACCGTGTGAACGGGAGACGTCTTCAAATATGTCTCAGATTTACTCCCCTGGTACTCGGGTGCAACATTCCAGACGCTTTACTAACACTCTCCCCACTTGGAGAGTCAGCGCCTTTAACCTCCTGTTTGGCCCAGTTTGCAATTTCTGCGGAAGATGAACAGGAATAGGGAGAACCAATGAGAGACTAGCTGGAGGTGTCTGGACGGGCAAATTTAACTCTCATTTCCCACCAGGAAGAGGAATTAACCAAAGGCTCAGCGTGCCGTGCCGGAACAAGATTAGGGCCTGAAGCCATCCTGCGGTGTTGCGGCCAGCTCACAAGAAAGCGAGTTGAAGAAAGGAGCTCAGGGGCACTATAATTCACAAACCTGCAGAGTTATAAATGACAGCTATCGTCCAAAAGTATACTGAAGTAAGGCTGCCAAGAGGACTTGAAAGCGGGGCAGAATTGCAGGAAACCGATTTCAGGAGGTAGACTGGAATTGCATTGAAAGCATAGGAAACGAGGCAGAGCGTCCACAATGATGCACTTGGCCAAAAAGGGTGTATGTGTTTTTTCCTGAATATATACAGGAAAAAATGCATACGCCCTTTTTGGCCAACCAAGCAAGCTTGCAAAGGAAATCTGCACTACAATGAAGTCTCACTTCCCCCCGGTCAAAAGGGCCATCTGAAAAAAGTGTAAAATCCAGAAAGGCAGGACAGGCCATGGAGAACTGGGAGCCTTGTTATGCTGATGGGCAGGATGTAAATTGCCAACAGACACTCAGGAGAAGTGTATGGTGTTTCCTGAAACATCTAAAAAACAAAGCAACAGAGCCTAGGGCACTTCCACTTATGGTCCTATAGCTTTGGGAAATTAAAATCAAAAAGACACAGCCACCCCAAAGTTTGGGACGCCTCTGTTTACAAGAACCTCATTTACCGTACAAGTTCAATATCACAGAAAGTGAAAAATGGATAAAGAAGTTGTGGTACTTACGTACAATGCAGTATCACTCAGCAATGAAATCTATGTCATCAGGCCCGTAGCAGCATAATGAGTGGATTCAGGTACGATGATTCTAACTGAAATAAGTCACACAGAAAAAGAAACATCATAAGATATCACTAATACACGGAATGTAAACTTGTCTACACAGGAACTGAATTCCAAAACAGAACAGGGTCTCAAATTTAGAAAACCAACTTATGCTTGCTTAAGGGGAAAGGTGAGTTGGGGTGCTGCATAAAACCAGAGATTGAAATGAGCACAGATAAAGTTCCTTAAGCCAAATATGGAATAGACAAGAGCTACTCCTTGCTCAATGAAATGGACTCAACACCCCATATTAAACACCTAAGAATGTACCTGACTAGTATCTTAAAACCTATGGATTGCTATGTCTCCAAAAGAGAATCAAGCGTGTGTACAGGGGCAAAAACGCAGCAGTGATAGGATTGGAGAGGTTCGGTGAGCAAATGAAGACCCTTTGAAGTCATATTGCATGGTACCCATTCCACGGGTTTCAACTACCCAGGTTTAAGGTATTCTTCCTTCAGCTAAAACATGCATGTGGAACCTAGATTATGATCACCCATGTGATCGGGAGAAGTGTTCAAATATGTCTCAGTTTTTGTACCCTGGTACTCGGGTGCAACATTCCAGACGCTTTACTAACACTCTCCCCACTTGGAGAGTCAGTCCCTTTAACCTCCTGTTTGGCCCAGTTTGCAATTTCTGCGGAAGATGAACAGGAATAGGGAGAACCAATGAGAGACTAGCTGGAGGTGTCTGGACGGGCAAATTTAACTCTCATTTCCCACCAGGAAGAGGAATTAACCAAAGGCTCAGCATGCCATGCCGGAACCAGATTAGGGCCTGAAGCCATCCTGTGGTGTTGCAGCCAGGTCACAAGAAAGCGAGTTGAAGAAAGGAGCTCAGGGGCACTGTAATTCACAAACCTGCAGAGTTATAAATGACAACTATCATCCAAAAATATACTGAAGTAAGGCTGCCAAGAGGACTTGAAAGCGGGGCAGAATTGCAGGAAACCGATTTCAGGAGGTAGACTGGAATTCCATTGAAAGAATACGAAAAGAGGCAGAACGTCCACAATGATGCACTTGGCCAAAAAGGGCATATGCGTTTTTTCCTGAATATATTCAGGAAAAAACGCATACGCCCTTTTTGGCCAACCAAGCAAACTTGCAAAGGAAATCTGCACTACAATGAAGTCTCACTTCCACCCGGTCAAAAGGGCCATCTGATAAAAGTGTAAAATCCAGAAAGGCAGGACAGGCCATGGAGAACTGGGAGCCTTGTTATGCTGATGGGTGGGATGTAAATTGCCAACAGACACTGGGGAGAAGTTTATGGTGTTTCCTGAAACATCTAAGAAACAAAGCAACAGAGCCTAGGGCACTTCCACTTATGGTCCTATAGCTTAGGGAAATTAAAATCAAAAAGACACAGCCACCCCAAAGTTTGGGACGCCTCTGTTTACAAGAACCTCGTTTACTGTACAAGTTCAATATCACAGAAAGTGAAAAATGGATAAAGAAGCTGTGGTACTTACGTACAATGCATTATCACTCAGCAATGAAATCTATGTCATCAGGCCCGTAGCAGCATAATGAGTGGATTCAGGTACGATGATTCTAACTGAAATAAGTCACACAGAAAAAGAAACATCATAAGATATCACTAATACACGGAATGTAAACTTGGCTACACAGGAACTGAATTACAGAACAGAACAGGGTCTCAAATTTAGAAAACCAACTTATGCTTGCTTAAGGGTAAAGGTGAGTTGGGGTGCTGCATAAAACCAGAGATTGAAATGAGCACAGATAAAGTTCCTTAAGCCAAATATGGAATAGACAAGAGCTACTCCTTGCTCAACGAAATGGACTCAACACCGCATATTAAACGCCTAAGAATGTACCTGACTAGTAAGTATCTTAAAACCTATGGATTGCTATGTCTCCAAAAGAGAATCAAGCGTGTGTACAGGGGCATAAACGCAGCAGTGATAGGATTGGAGAGGTTCGGTGAGCAAATGAAGACCCTTTGAAGTCATATTGCATGGTAACCATTCCACGGGTCTCAACTACCCAGGTTTAAGGTATTCTTCCTTCAGCTAAAACATGCATGTGGAACCTAGAGTATGATCAACCATGTGATCGGGAGACGTGTTCAAATATGTCTCAGTTTTCCTCCCCTGGTACTCGGGTGCAACATTCCAGACGGTTTACTCACACCCTCCCCACTTGGAGAGTCAGCGCCTTTAACCTCCTGTTTGGACCAGTTTGCAATTTCTGTGGAAGATGAACAGGAATAGGGAGAACCAATGAGAGACTAGCTGGAGGTGTCTGGACGGGCAAATTTAACTCTCATTTCCCACCAGGAAGAGGAAATAACCAAAGGCTCAGCGTGCCGTGCCGGAATCAGATTAGGACCTGAAGCCATCTTGCGGTGTTGCGGCCAGCTCAAAAGAAAGCGAGTTGAAGAAAGGAGCTCAGGGGCACTGTAATTCACAGAACTGTAGAGTTATAAATGACAGCTATCGTCAAAAAATATACTGAAGTAAGGCTGCCAAGAGGACTTGAAAGCGGGGCAGAATTGCAGGAAACCGATTTCAGGAGGTAGACTGGAATTGCATTGAAAGCATAGGAAAAGAGGCAGAACGTCCACAATGATGCACTTGGCCAAAAAGGGCATATGCGTTTTTTCCTGAATATATTCAGGAAAAAACGCATGCGCCCTTTTTGGCCAACCAAGCAAGCTTGCAATGGAAATCGGCACTACAATGAAGTCTCACTTCCCCCCGGTCAAAAGGGCCATCTGAAAAAAGTGTAAAATCCAGAAAGGCAGGACAGGCCATGGAGAACTGGGAGCCTTGTTATGCTGATGGGCGGGATGTAAATTGCCAAGAGCCACTCGGGAGAAGTGTATGGTGTTTCCTGAAACATCTAAAAAACAAAGTAACAGAGCCTAGGGCACTTCCATTTATGGTCCTATAGCTTAGGGAAATTAAAATCAAAAAGACACAGCCACCCCAAAGTTTGGGACGCCTCTGTTTACAAGAACCTCGTTTACCGTACAAGTTCAATATCACAGAAAGTGAAAAATGGATAAAGAAGCTGTGGTACTTACGTACAATGCAGTATCACTCAGCAATGAAATCTATGTCATCAGGCCCGTAGCAGCATAATGAGTGGATTCAGGTACGATGATTCTAACTGAAATAAGTCACACAGAAAAAGAAACATCATAAGATATCACTAATACACGGAATGTAAACTTGGCTACACAGGAACTGAATTACAGAACAGAACAGGGTCTCAAATTTAGAAAACCAACTTATGCTTGCTTAAGGGTAAAGGTGAGTTGGGGTGCTGCATAAAACCAGAGATTGAAATGAGCACAGATAAAGTTCCTTAAGCCAAATATGGAATAGACAAGAGCTACTCCTTGCTCAACGAAATGGACTCAACACCGCATATTAAACGCCTAAGAATGTACCTGACTAGTAAGTATCTTAAAACCTATGGATTGCTATGTCTCCAAAAGAGAATCAAGTGTGTGTACGGGGCATAAACGCAGCAGTGATAGGATTGGAGAGGTTCGGTGAGCAAATGAAGACCCTTTGAAGTCATATTGCATGGTACCCATTCCACGGGTCTCAATTCTCCAGGTTTAAGGTATTCTTCCTTCAGCTAAAACATGCATGTGGAACCTAGAGTATGATCAACCATGTGATCGGGAGACGTGTTCAAATATGTCTCAGTTTTCATACCCTGGTACACGGGTGCAACATTCCAGACGGTTTACTCACACCCTCCCTACTTGGAGAGTCAGCGCCTTTAACCTCCTGTTTGGCCCAGTTTGCAATTTCTGCGGAAGATGAACAGGAATAGGGAGAACCAATGACAGACTAGCTGGAGGTGTCTGGACGGGCAAATTTAACTCTCATTTCCCACCAGGAAGAGGAAATAACCAAAGGCTCAGCGTGCCGTGCCGGAACCAGATTAGGGCCTGAAGCCATCCTGCGGTGTTGCGGCTAGCTCAAAAGAAAGCGAGTTGAAGAAAGGAGCTCAGGGGCACTGTAATTCACAAACCTGCAGAGTTATAAATGACAGCTATCGTCCAAAAATATACTGAAGTAAGGCTGCCAAGAGGACTTGAAAGTGGGGCAGAATTGCAGGAAACCGATTTCAGGAGGTAGACTGGAATTGCATTGAAAGCATAGGAAAAGAGGCAGAACGTCCACAATGATGTACTTGGCCAAAAATGGCGTATGCGTTTTTTCCTGAATATATTCAGGAAAAAACGCATACGCCCTTTTTGGCCAACCAAGCAAACTTACAAAGGAAATCTGCACTACAATGAAGTCTCACTTCCCCCCGGTCAAAAGGGCCATCTGAATAAAGTGTAAAATCCAGAAAGGCAGGACAGGCCATGGAGAACTGGGAGCCTTGTTATGCTGATGGGCGGGATGTAAATTGCCAACAGACACTCGGGAGAAGTGTATGGTGTTTCCTGAAACATCTAAAAAACAAAGCAACAGAGCCTAGGGCACTTCACTTATGGTCCTATAGCTTAGGGAAATTAAAATCAAAAAGACACAGCCACCCCAAAGTTTGGGACGCCTCTGTTTACAAGCACCTCGTTTACAGTACAAGTTCAACATCGCAGAAAGTGAAAAATGGATAAAGAAGTTGTGGTATTTACTTACAAAGCAATATCACTCAGCAATGAAATCTATGTCATCAGGCCCTTAGCAGCACAATGAGTGGATTCAGGTATGATGATTCTAACTGAAATAAGTCACACAGAAAAAGAAACATCATAAGATATCATTAATACACGGAATGTAAACTTGGCTACACAGGAACTGAATTACAGAACAGAACAGGGTCTCAAATTTAGAAAACCAACTTATGCCTGCTTAAGGGGAAAGGTGATTTGTGGTTCTGCATAAAACCAGAGATTGAAATGAGCACAGATAAAGTTCCTTAAGCCAAATATGGAATAGACAAGAGCTACTCCTTGCTCAACGAAATGGACTCAACACCGCATATTAAACGCCTAAGAATGTACCTGACTAGTAAGTATCTTAAAACCTATGGATTGCTATGTCTCCGAAAGAGAATCAAGCATGTGTACAGGGGCATAAACGCAGCAGTGATAGGATTGGAGAGGTTCGGTGAGCAAATGAAGACCCTTTGAAGTCATATTGCATGGTACCCATTCCACGGGTTTCTACTACCCAGGTTTAAGGTATCCTTCCTTCAGCTAAAACATGCATGTGGAACCTAGAGTATGATCAACCATGTGATCGGGAGACGTGTTCAAATATGTCTCAGTTTTTGTACCCTGGTACTCGGGTGCAACATTCCATACGCTTTACTAACACCCTCCAGACTTGGAGAGTCAGTCCCTTTAACCTCGTGTTTGTCCCAGTTTGCAATTTCTGCGGAAGATGAATAGGAATAGCGAGAACCAATGAGAGACTAGCTGGAGGTGTCTGGACGGGCAAATTTAACTCTCATTTCCCACCAAGAAGAGGAATTAACCAAAGGCTCAGCGTGCCGTGCCGGAACCAGATTAGGGTCTGAAGCCATTCTGCGGTGCTGCGGCCAGGTCACAAGAAAGCGAGTTGAAGAAAGGAGCTCAGGGGCACTGTAATTCACAAACCTGCAGAGTTATAAATGACAGCTATCGTCCAAAAATATACTGAAGTAAGGCTGCCAAGAGGACTTGAAAGCAGGGCAGAATTGCAGGAAACCGATTTCAGGAGGTAGACTGGAATTGCATTGAAAGCATAGGAAAAGAGGCAGAACGTCCACAATGATGCACTTGGCCAAAAAGGGCGTATGCGTTTTTTCCTGAATATATTCAGGAAAGAACGCATACGCCCTTTTTGGCCAACCAAACAAACTTGCAAAGGAAATCTGCACTGCAATGAAGTCTCACTTCCCCCCGGTCAAAAGGGCCATCTGAAAAAAGTGTAAAATCCAGAAAGGCAGGACAGGCCATGGAGAACTGGGAGCCTTGTTATGCTGATGGGCGGGATGTAAATTGCCAACAGCCACTCGGGAGAAGTGTGTGGTGTTTCCTGAAACATCTAAAAAACAAAGCAACAGAGCCTAGGACACTTCCACTTATGGTCCTATAGCTTAGGGAAATTATAATCAAAAAGACACAGCCACCCCAAAGTTTGGGACGCCTCTGTTTACAAGAACCTCGTTTACAGTACAAGTTCAATATCACGGAAAATGAAAAATGGATAAAGAACTTGTGGTACTTACGTACAATGCAGTATCACTGAGCAATGAAATCTATGTCATCAGGCCCGTAGCAGCATAATGAGTGGATTCAGGTATGATGATTCTAACTGAAATAAGTCACACAGAAAAAGAAACATCATAAGATATCACTAATACACGGAATGTAAACTTGTCTACACAGGAACTGAATTCCAAAACAGAACAGGGTCTCAAATTTAGAAAACCAACTTATGCTTGCTTAAGGGGAAAGGTGAGTTGGGGTGCTGCATAAACCCAGGATTGAAATGCGCACAGATAAAGTTCCTTAAGCCAAATATGGAATAGACAAGAGCTACTCCTTGCTCAACGAAATGGACTCAACACCCCATATTAAACGCCTAAGAATGTACCTGACTAGTAAGTATCTTAAAACCTATGGATTGCTATGTCTCCAAAAGAGAATCAAGCGTGTGTACAGGGGCATAAACGCAGCAGTGATAGGATTGGAGAGGTTCGGTGAGCAAATGAAGACCCTTTGAAGTCATATTGCATGGTACCCATTCCACGGGTTTCAACTACCCAGGTTTAAGGTATTCTTCCTTCAGCTAAAACATGCATGTGGAACCTAGAGTATGATCAACCATGTGATCGGGAGACGTGTTCAAATATGTCTCAGTTTTCGACCCCTGGTACTCGGGTGCAACATTCCAGACGCTTTACTAACACTCTCCCCACTTGGAGAGTCAGCGCCTTTAAACTCCTGTTTGGCCCAGTTTGCAATTTCTGCGGAAGATGAACAGGAATAGGGAGAACCAATGAGAGACTAGTTGGAGGTGTCTGGACGGGCAAATTTAACTCTCATTTCCCACCAGGAAGAGGAAATAACCAAAGGCTCAGCGTGCTGTGCCGGAACCAGATTAGGGCCTGAAGCCATCCTGCAGTGTTGCGGCCAGGTCACAAGAAAGCGAGTTGAAGAAAGGAGCTCAGGGGCACTGTAATTCACAAACCTGCAGAGTTATAAATGACAGCTATCGTCCAAAAATATACTGAAGTAAGGCTGCCAAGAGGACTTGAAAGCGGGTCAGAATTGCAGGAAACCGATTTCAGGAGGTAGACTGGAATTGCATTGAAAGCATAGGAAAAGAGGCAGAACGTCCACAATGATGCACTTGGCCAAAAAGGGCGTATGCGTTTTTTCCTGAATATATTCAGGAAAAAACGCATACGCCCTTTTTGGCCAACCAAGCAAGCTTGCAAAGGAAATCTGCACTACAATGAAGTCTCACTTCCCCCCGGTCAAAAGGGCCATCTGAAAAAAGTGTAAAATCCAGAAAGGCAGGACAGGCCATGGAGAACTGGGAGCCTTGTTATGCTGATGGGCGGGATGTAAATTGCCAACAGACACTCGGGAGAAGTGTATGGTGTTTCCTGAAACATCTAAAAAACAAAGCAACAGAGCCTAGGGCACTTCCACTTATGGTCCTATAGCTTAGGGAAATTAAAATCAAAAAGACACAGCCACCCCAAAGTTTGGGACGCCTCTGTTTACAAGAACCTTATTTACCGTACAAGTTCAATATCACAGAAAGTGAAAAATGGATAAAGAACTTGTAGTATTTACGTACAATGCAGTATCACTCAGCAAAGAAATCTATGTCATCAGGCCCATAGCAGCATAATGAGTGGATTCAGGTACGATGATTCTAACTGAAATAAGTCACACAGAAAAAGAAACATCATAAGATATCACTAATACACGGAATGTAAACTTGGCTACACAGGAACTGAATTCCAAAACAGAACAGGGTCTCAAATTTAGAAAACCAACTTATGCTTGCTTAAGGGGAAAGGTGAGTTGGGGTGCTGCATAAAACCAGAGATTGAAATGAGCACAGATAAAGTTCCTTAAGCCAAATATGGAATAGACAAGAGCTACTCCTTGCTCAACGAAATGGACTCAACACCCCATATTAAACGCCTAAGAATGTACCTGACTAGTAAGTATCTTAAAACCTATGGATTGCTATGTCTCCAAAAGAGAATCAAGCGTGTGTACAGGGGCATAAACGCAGCAGTGATAGGATTGGAGAGGTTCGGTGAGCAAATGAAGACCCTTTGAAGTCATATTGCATGGTACCCATTACACGGGTCTCAACTCTCCAGGTTTAAGGTATTCTTCCTGCAGCTAAAACATGCATGTGGAACCCAGAGTATGATCAACCGTGTGATCGGGAGACGTGTTCAAATATGTCTCAGTTTTCGTCCCCTGGTATTCGGGTGCAACATTCCAGACGCTTTACTAACACTCTCCCGACTTGGAGAGTCAGTGCCTTTAACCTCCTGTTTGGCCCAGTTTGCAATTTCTGCAGAAGATGAACAGGAATAGGGAGAACCAATGAGAGACTAGCTGGAGGTGTCTGAACGGGCAAATTTAACTCTCATTTCCCACAGGGAAGAGGAATAAACCAAAAGCTCAGCGTGCCATGCCGGAAACAGATTAGGGCCTGAAGCCATCCTGTGGTGTTGCGGCCAGCTCACAAGAAAGCGAGTTGAAGAAAGGAGCTCAGGGGCTCTGTAATTCACAAACCTGCAGAGTTATAAATGACAGCTATCGTCCAAAAATATACTGAAGTAAGGCTGCCAAGAGGACTTGAAAGCGGGGCAGAATTGCAGGAAACCGATTTCAGGAGGTAGACTGGAATTGCATTGAAAGCATAGGAAAAGAGGCAGAACGTCCACAATGATGCACTTGGCCAAAAAGGGCGTATGCGTTTTTTCCTGAATATATTCAGGAAAAAACGCATACGCCCTTTTTGGCCAACCAAGCAAACTTGTAAAGAAATCTACACTACAATGAAGTCTCACTTCCCCCCGGTCAAAAGGGCCATCTGAAAAAAGTGTAAAACCCAGAAAGGCAGAACAGGCCATGGAGAACTGGGAGCCTTGTTATGCTGATGGGCGGGATGTAAATTGCCAACAGACACTCGGGAGAAGTGTATGGTGTTTCCTGAAACATCTAAAAAACAAAGCAACAGAGCCTAGGGCACTTCCACTTATGGTCCTATAGCTTAGGGAAATTAAAATAAAAAAGACACAGCCACCCCAAAATTTGGGACAGCTCTTTTTACAGAAATCTCTTCTACGGCACAAGTTAAATATCCCAGAGAGCAAATAATGGATAAAGAAGTTGTGGTACTTATGTACAACAGAATACCACTCAGCAATTAAATCTATGTCACCAGGCCCGTACCAGCATAATGAGTGGATTGAGGCACGATGATTCTAAGTGAAATAAGTCACACAGAAAAAGAAACATCATAAGGTATCACTAATACACGGAATGTGAACTTGGCTACACATGAACTGAATTACAAAACAGAACAGGGTCTCAAATTTAGAAAACCAACTTATGCCTGCTTAAGGGGGAAGGTGAGTTGGGGTGCTGCATAAAAGCAGAGTTTGAAATTAGCACAGATACCGTTCCATAAGCCAAATATGTAATAGACAAGACCTACCGTTTGCTCAACGAAATGGATTCAACAATGAGGTATCACCTCACACCTGGTAGAATAGGCATCATAGAAAATCTACAAACAAAAAATGCTGGAAAGGGTGTGGAGAAAAGGAACCCTCTTCCACTATTGTTGGGAATATAAATTGATACAGTCATTATGGAGAACAATATGGAATTTCTTAAGAAACTAACAATAGAATTACCATATGATACAGCAATCCCTGTACTGGACATATACCCAGACAAAACCATAAATCAAAAAGAGTCATTCACCGCAATGTTCATTGCATCACTATTTACAATATCGAGGTAATGGAAGCAACCTAAATGCCCACAGACAGACGAATGCATAAAGCTGTGGTACTTATATAAAATGGAATATTACTAAGCCATGAAAAGGAATGAAATTGGGTCATTTGTAGAGACGTCGATGGATCTAGAGACTGTCATACAGAGTGAAGTAAGTCAAAAAGAGAAAAACAAATCTTGTATATTCATGCATATATGTGGAACCTAGAAAAACTGTACAGATTAACCATTTTGCAAGGCATAAATAGAGCAACAGATGTAGACAACAAACGTATGGACAACAAGGCGGGAAAGCTGTTGGGGGGGTGGTGGTGGGAGGAGTTGAGAGACTGGGATTGGCATGTATACATTTATATGTATAAAATAGATAACCAATAAGAACCT